>NW_017672212.1:57893-120437 GCF_001879085.1 Nicotiana attenuata
AAGAACTAGGGCTTGGGATTTTGAAATTTGATTTGGGGATTTGATGGGCCATTTGAGCTCGGATTTGAGAGTTCTTGGTATGTATGAACTCGTGAGGAGATAAGGAACGTATTGATGTATAAATTTCTGAGTTTCGAGAAGTGGGCCCGGGGCTCGGGTTTTGCTAATTTCGAGATTTCAGTTATTTTTCGATTGTTTTCGCCTGGGTATTGTTCCTATAGCATAATGTGACGTATTCGTTGTGGTTTTGGTCAGATTCGACGCACGAGGAGGTCGATTTGAGAAGCAAAGGCATAGCGAGCTAGGATTTTGGCCGGCTTGAGGTTAGTAATAAATGTAAATGCTGTGTTGAGGGTTTGAAACCCCAAATTTGCACATCGTAGTGCTATGTTGAGGTGACTTGCACGCCGGATAACGGGCGTGGGGTAGAGCACCATCGGGGATCGTGACTTGGTCCGTCCCGCTTAATAAAATTACTACCTAATTGATTGAAGCTTAGTGATATCCTTATAAAAATGGATTTATTTGTAATAATTGGGCCTCGTGCCAACTGCTTGAATCCTTCAGGGATTGTTTTTACTGGTTTCTTACCATATTTACAGATAATTCAGCTCAGTCCTAGTATTTAATACTATTTTGCAAACTCAGCCACTTTTTCTCAAAACTTGAATCTCAATTATTACTTTTAATGAAGTTTGGGCTGAATATTTCTATATGATTGTGCCCGAGGGGCTTATGTGATTTTGGACTGAGTATGGGATCGAGCTGCACGCCGCAGCGGTATGATAATGATATTGATATGAGGCCAAGGGCCTGTTTGATGCCACGATACGGCTTATTATTGCGCTTGGGCCGTAAGGGGCCCCTCCCGGAGTCTGCACACCCCCAATGAGCGTCGTCGACGATAAATAAATGGAGCGGGCTGCACGCCGCAGCGGGTACTAGAGAGTACCAGTTTATGTGTTGCATTGCATATTTTTATTGCTCATTCATTCACTTATCTGTTGCAGCATCATTGTTTTCATTGGTTTATTGAGTTGATATTATCTGGATTGAACTGCTATAATTATAGTTTACATTGTGCCTGTCCAGGATTTCTTACTCTCAACCCTTATTTATGTTTATTACTCTCTGGGTTGGAAGTACTCACTTTACTCCCTGCACCTTGTGTGCAGATTCAGGTGTACCCACTGAGGCTGAGTGAGACTTTTCTCTGCCTAGCATCATAATTGGGAGTTTCAAGGTAGCTGCATTTGACGTTTGCAGTCCTGATCTTCCTTCTATCTTACTTATTTGTTTTCCGCATCTCTAGAGAAAGATATGTAGTAGGTTGGTACTTATGTATTGGAGGCTCATACTTGTGACACCGGATTCTTCGGGCTGTGTAGTGGTAGTATTTCTACTTGGGTTTCTGCATGCTTTAATTATATTTCAGTGTTCAGTATTATGACTTATTAATTATTTGAGTTAATTAAATCCTGAACTGTATAAAAAGGGTTAAGGTTGTTGAATTGGTCGGGCTTGCCTAGCAGTGTGTTGGGCACCATCACGACCGGGGTTGGGTCGTGACATTACCCCGACCCAATTTCAAATTGAACCGACCCAAACCCTGACTCCCCACCAACCCCTTTTATCCCAGCCGTTGATCGTTTAGATCAACGGCTCCCATTACCCCTTTCCTTTTTTAACCCAAACGACCCCTTTACCCTACCTCATTCCTCACCAACCGCCGCCTCTGAATCACTCTTCTCTGTCAACTGTCTCTGAAACTCTTACAAACCCTAGCCGCCGCCATCAAACTACACCCTAATCCATGGCCTTCCGTGGTTATTTGAGACCTGTACCAGCTTTCCATGGCTTTTATATGTTTGGTTCTGTGGTTTGATGACCAGACTTCGAAGGAGTTTGGTCCAGTCCTTGCTCGACTGGTGTTCATGGCCTTTCTCCGGCCAGCCACGGCCTTTTCCGGCCATTTATGGCCTTTCGAGGCGGGTCCTTGACCTTTTCTGGTTAGATCGTTAACTTTCGAGATCTTTCTCATTTCTTTTGGGTTTTCTGAAACCCTAATCTCTAAGATCATTCGTTTGCTTTCAGATCTACCTTAGATCTGTGCTTACCATGAACTTTTAAGCATTTTTTTTCTCGAAGGTTCTTTAACATTGCTTTCAAAGCGGCTCTTCATTGTTCTGATTAGGGTTTTCCTTTAAGTTATTTCAAAAATCTCTTCTCTGATTCTCGATGTTGTTTTATGACTTTACTATGAACTGTTTGTTATGCTTTCCTTCTACTTGAGTCAGCATGTGGAAAACCCTAATTTCTTTTGGGTCTCATTCGAATCTTGAAGTTGTTTGTTTAAATGTATACTTGTTTAACTAAGTTCCTCGTTCTTGTTTGATTATTTGTGTTACCATTTTTTTTTTTTAAAAAAAAACTCGATTGTTGTTGAAAAGCCCTAGGTCTTTGGGTCTGAAATCGTTTGTTTGAGTACTTGACTCGACTGAAAGCTTTTGTTTTAGACTTTCTTTTCTTTATGTGACTTATCTGATTTTACTATCTTTCAACTCGACTATGGCTGAAACCCTAACTTTTCAAAAGGTTTCCTCACCTGCTACTGTGAGACCTTTGCATGTTTCTGATACTCTGTTTTCTGCACTGTTGATTCAGTGTGACTTGCCTAATTGATTACTATGCTTTGAATGTTTGCTTTACTACTGAACCCTGGCTTATTTCTACCACCACTGCATGCTTGTGATTATCTCTTCTGCCAATGTGCTTGGCCTCGCATGTCTGATGTCTTATGTTCACTCTGTTTATATACTAAAGTGCATAAGCATGTTTTTCTTTGACTGACCCTAATCGTGTGACTGATTTCAAAGTTTTTCCTTTATGAACCCTAATTTCACTCGCCTGTTTGGAATTGATTGATTCTTTTTTCTTTACTGTGATATTTTGCCTTACTGAATCTTTTCCAAAATAAGCATATTTCTGTACTTAGACTTGATTACTTACTTAATGCTTGTACTACTCCTTTTATGGCAATAATCAGTCTGTCTCTAAACTGATCTCTTTCCTTATTTGAATATGTTACTACCCGTTAAACAGTGATTCCTTAATTAAAGGGAATCACTTGTATAATTGATTCTGACTGTTGATTGTTTCCATATTTGTATTAGAACTTTACTTATTACCTCTCCTTCACTCGTTTTCAAAAAGCTATAAATACCTTGCACTCCTATTCTTTCAAACACGAACGGACGACTTGAGTTCAGAACACACACTTCACTCAAAACTCTCTCTCTTTTCTCTGTTACTACTTGTGTTGCTGCCTTGTCTAGCCGGCTGAAAGCCAAGGCAAGGCTGTGAAAATTTGCTTACTTTTCTTTCTGCATTTGCTTCTTTACTGGTATGTTCTAATTAATCTTCAAGCATCAAAAACAACATGTTTTCTTTACTATTGCCTTCACTCTTGCATGTTTCCTACTTGTGTTTAATCAAGTTTCATTCCTAAAGCATGCTGTAAATCAATGTGTTCCTTTATGTATAAATACTCTGTCAGCCATTTGATTATGTGATTATGCCATATGAATCCCAAACCCCCATATCCCATATGTGTTTGTATTCTCTGATTGGTTTTGAGGGCATGTCAGCATTAGACATTACTGTGCATGACCCAAACCTGACCCTCCCAGGGGTCATATGCTTCATATCCCCTCTATGTGTTGTGTTCTCTGGCTGGTTTATGGGCATACCATCACCATCTATTGATGTGCATGCCCAAACCTGACCCCTTCCTAAGGTCATATGCTCCCTGCAATGAATTCCCAAACCCCTGCCCCTTTGTATAAAAATGTTGATTCTGTGTAGTGTTAGCTTTACTACTACTATTTTCCAATCACCCTTACCCCTCTCTATTCTCCACTCAGTTTTAAATCTCTATTTCTGCACTTCAATTGTACTTTTAGACTTAGGTTCTGCCCCTCTTGTGTGAGCCTTGCCTTGGGACCCATGAGCTCCCTCTGAACTTGGACACATAAGGTCTGGCCCTTCCACACTGCACTCATCTCTATCTGGTTATGCAAACTTGGGTATAAGCACTGCCCGGGGTCCCTTGAGACCCTTAGTGAACTTTGGCACACTCAAGTCTGAGAAAGGCTTTTGAAACAAATGGCATTCGAGGTGGTTTGTTCCATAACTCAGAGAGGAAGTCAAGAATCAGGCTTCCTCTGGTTGTAACCCCTTATTTACACTTTTCTGATGTAATTCATTACTTGGTCTGTAATAAGTTGTAATAAACATCGGGGTTGGTTAGTGGAAAAGGCTGGGTAATTATGCATGCTTAACTATTAGTAGGGTAGAGAATATGCCTATAGGACCTGTTTTCTGTATGATTAACTCTGCATTTAGAGAACAAGCCTATAGGACCTGTTTTCTGCATGATTAATTCAGCATTTAGATAATATGCCTATAGGACCTTTTTTTAGTCTGCATGTTTAACTCTGCATTTAGAGAACCTGTCTATAGGACCTGTTTTAAATCTGCATTTAAATAACATGCCTATAGGATTTGTCTTAAATTCTGCATATTTATTACCACACTTAGACACCATGTTCTTAAGATCCAATTGGTTATAATCCGGCATCATGTCCAATAGATTAAAATTAGTACCTTTTCATAGAAATCATGCCTATAGGAATTTCAAGCAAATCCTGCCTGCTTCGTTTCACGTTCAACTAGATATAATGTCTAAAGGATTAAAATTAGCAATAATAGATATCAATGTCTATAGAATCTGAAACCAGTCTAGTCTAAAATCAGTTCAACTCATTCTGTTCTGAACTATTTTTAAAACAACTCTCTCTCTTCTTATTAATACGGTTTAGAAAGCATGTCTATAGGATCTCAAATCGTTTATTTTAGAATTGTTACTGCGTTGCCACATTCTGAATCAGTAATAGATATCATATTTATAGGATCTCACCCAAACACTTAGGCAAGCCTTAGGTGACAACAAATAAAACTGAACCCGCCTTTGTTAATTAGTAACTACTACAACCAGCAGGCAGGCCTGATTCGGACTTCTTATCTGAGTTATGTAATAAAATGGTCTGCCTCAACAATTAAAACTCCCCTTGCCTTAGTACTTTAGATTCAGACCCTGACTGTGTTTACGTCATGCTATTTATGTGCTTTGCTTGAGGAGGTATACATGAGCCTTTTAGTTGTTTACATGTTTCCCCTTTATGTGCAGTCCTATGTGTTTTTGTATGTCGCCTTAGCTTTTTCACCTTTTGAAACCNTTTTTACCTTGCTGATTTCTTTCCCAAAATAAGCATATTTTTGTACTCAGACTTGATTGTTCACTGCAGGCTTTTACTGCCCCTTATATGGCAATAATCAGCCTGCTTCCAAACTGATTTTCTTCCCTTAATTAGACCTGCTTCTACCCGTTAAACAGTGATTCCTTAATTAAAGGGAATCACTTGTATAATTGATTCTGACTGTTGATTGTTTCCATATTTGTGTTGAGACTTTACTTATTACCTCTCCTTCACTCGTTTTCAAAAAGCTATAAATACCTTGCACTCCTATTCTTTCAAACACGAACGAACTACTTGAGTTCAGAACACACACTTCACTCAAAACTCTCTCTCTTTTCTCTGTTACTACTTGTGTTGCTGCCTTGTCTAGCCGGCTGAAAGCCAAGGCTAGGCTGTGAAAATTTGCTTACTTTTCTTTCTGCATTTGCTTCTTTACTGGTATGTTCTAATTAATCTTCAAGCATCAAAAACAACATGTTTTCTTTACTATTGCCTTCACTCTTGCCTGTTTCCTGCTTGTGTTTAAGCAAGTTTCATTCCTAAAGCATGCTGCAAATCAATGTGTTCCTTTATGTATAAATACTCTGTCAGTCATTTGATTTTGTGATTATGCCTTATGAATCCCAAATCCCCATATCCCATATGTGTTTGTATTCTCTGGTTGGTTTTGAGGGCCTGTCAGCATTAGACATTGTTGTGCATGACCCAAAGCTGACCCTCCCTGGGGTTATATGCTTCATATCCCCTCTATGTGTTGTGTTCTCTGGCTGGTTTATGGGCATACCAGCACCATCTATTGCTATACATGCCCAAACCTGACCCCTTCCTAAGGTCATATGCTCCCTGCAATGAATTCCCAAACCCCTGACCCCTTTGTATAAAAATGCTGATTCTGTGTAGTGTTAGCTTTACTACTACTATTTTCCAATCACCCTTACCCCTCTCTATTCTCCACTCAGTTTTAAATCTCTGTTTCTGCACTTCAATTATACTCTTATACTTAGGTTCTGCCCCTCTTGTGTGAGCCTTGCCTTAGGACCCATGAGCTCCCTCTGAACTTGGACACATAAGGTCTGGCCCTTCCACACTGCACTCATCTCTATCTGGTTATTCAAACTTGGGTGTAAGCACTACCCGGGGTCCCTTGAGACCCTTAGGGAACTTTGACACACTCAAGTCTGAGAAAGGCTTTGAAACAAATGGCATTTGAGGTGGTTTATTCCATAACTCAGAGAGGAAGTCAAGAATCAGGCTTCCTCTGGTTGAAACCCCTTCTTTTACACTTTTCTGATGTAATTCATTATTTGGTCTGTAATAAGTTGTAACAAACATTGGGGTTGGTTAGTGGAAAGGGCTGGGTAATTATGCATGCTTAACTATTAGAAGGGTAGAGAACATGCTTATAGGACCTGTTTTCTGTATGATTAATTCAGCATTTAGATAATATGCCTATAGGACCTTTTTTAGTCTGCATGTTTAACTCTGCATTTAGAGAACCTGTCTATAGGACCTGTTTTAAATTCTGCATTTAAATAACATGCCTATAGGATTTGTCTTAAATTCTGCATATTTATTACCACACTTAGACACCATGTTCTTAAGATCCAATTGGTTATAATCCGGCATCATGTCCAATAGATTAAAATTAGTACCTTTTCATAGAAATCATGCCTATAGGAATTTCAAGCAAATCCTGCCTGCTTCGTTTCACGTTCAACTAGATATAATGTCTAAAGGATTAAAATTAGCAATAATAGATATCAATGTCTATAGAATCTGAAACCAGTCTAGTCTAAAATCAGTTCAACTCATTCTGTTCTGAACTATTTTTAAAACAACTCTCTCTCTTCTTATTAATACGGTTTAGAAAGCATGTCTATAGGATCTCAAATCGTTTATTTTAGAATTGTTACTGCGTTGCCACATTCTGAATCAGTAATAGATATCATATTTATAGGATCTCACCCAAACACTTAGGCAAGCCTTAGGTGACAACAAATAAAACTGAACCCGCCTTTGTTAATTAGTAACTGCTACAACCAGCAGGCAGGCCTGATTCGGACTTCTTATCTGAGTTATGTAATAAAATGGTCTGCCTCAACAATTAAAACTCCCCTTGCCTTAGTACTTTAGATTCAGACCCTGACTGTGTTTAAGTCATGCTATTTATGTGCTTTGCTTGAGGAGGTATACATGAGCCTTTTAGTTGTTTACATGTTTCCCCTTTATGTGCAGTCCTATGTGTTTTTTGTATGTCGCCTTAGCTTTTTCACCTTTTGAAACCTAAAAGTCAGCCTAATATACCTCCCATTTAGGAATAGTAGTCCTAAGTTCCTCCGAGACTGATAGGAATGGGACGGGTAATAGCATGCAATAGTGGTCGAGACCAATCCGCGCTTTAATACCTCGACGGGGTGGGAAGGGTAGATATGGATATGATGACCGGTGCGCTAATACCACGTGTAGACCCTCTTTTGAGGAGTGATTACCGGGTATTGCATTGATGTGATCCATATTATAAATAAACCTAGGACCCCTTTTCTTTTCATTTGCCACTTCTTTTCAAAATCCGCCTTCTAATAATTGCTCTTTCAAACTTTTATGTGTTTAAACTTAAATCCCCTACTATTTGAGCCTATACTTGTCTATTTGCTAAATTGCACAAATTCACAAAAAACTGTCTGGCCGGGAACCACACTAGTGGATCCTGAGGGGTGCCTAACACCTTCCCCTTAGGATAATTTCAAGCCCTTACCCTATCTCTGGTTATCAAACAAACTTAGAAGTGAACCTTATAGGTGTCCTAATGCACCTTAAATCATTAGGTGGTGACTCTTCAGATGCAAAACCCAGTTCCCAAAAGGAATGAGTTGTCCTATGCCCAAAATGTCATAAACCCGATTTTTCCGATGCAAAGAGGGAAAAAGGGGGCGCGAAAGTACCATGGTTAAAGAGTGCCCGAATAATGATATGACCGAGGCCATGATCTAACAAACCTTATACAGGGAGATCAACACAACAAATCAATGTGTGGTTAATCAACTCGCCGATGGGAACTTCATGAACACGCCTTATGCCGAAGCTTGTGAAATTCTTGATGAGATGGCAGATACCTCATCGGCATGACAAAGTAGAGCCAATGTTCCGCAAGGTGACCCTAATTTTATTCACCTACACAAGGAACTACATGATCATAGGCAAGTTATTGCTAAGTTGACAACTACAATGAACCAATTGGCCAAAGCTCAGCTTTAACAAGTTCAAGGGCCGAAACAAGTGAATGCAATGGAAGGTGTAAATATGAAGATGAAAAAGAGACGGCAACAAGGTCAACAAATGCAAAGCCGTCCGGAACAATTCATGCAAGATGATAGTGGTTATGATCAAGGTGATTCGTTCAATGAGCAAGAAGAAGAAGTCAAATATGTCAACAATTATCAAGGGAAAAGAAACAATGCTCAAGGACAAAATCAACAACAATGGAGGTCACAAGGAAATCAAGGGAATTGGAACAACCAAGGTCGCCAAGGAAATCGGAGTGGTGATAACAATAATCAAAGCAATTGGAATAATCAAGGTAACCAAGGCAATTGGGGAGGTAATCATCAAGGCAATTGGGGTGGCAACAATCAAAGTAATTGGGGGGGCAATAATGAAGGAGGGTGGAACAACAACAACAATCGGGGGCCGGGTTTTCAAAGGCCTCCGATGTTCCAATAACCGAGCAATCCAACCCCTATCCTTCTCGAGGTCCAAGATCTTCTAACAACGAGATGGGTAGAATTGAGAATATGTTTAAATAGATGATGGAGAAGAATGTCGATTCCGATGCTCAATTAGCCTCTCACAACACTTCTATTCGCAATTTGGAGGTTCAATTAGGCCAAATATCGCAATCTTTGAACACTCGTCCTAAGGGGGCACTACCTAGTGATACGGTGGTGAACCCGAAGGGTGGGAATAATACGGGACATGTTATGGCTGTGACTACTAGAAGTGGAAAAGGTGGAGATGCAACCACCTCAAATCAAAGAAGAATTCGGGATGAAGATGGTGTGGTTCAAGAAGATGAAATCCCAAGCAATGTGGTTCAAGCTAATGAAGAAGCGAGAATTGATATTGATATAAGTGTGGAGGAGATGCAAGAAGAAGTGAAACCATCTAGGAAACACGTGATTGACATGCCAAAACCGGTAGTGCCAAAGGCTAAGGCACCAATGCCAATGCCTCCTCCTCCATACCCCCAAAGGCTTGCAAAGCAAAATAGTGAAATACCAATTCAAAAAGTTTATTGACATTATGAAGAGTTTTTCAATTAATGTGTCGTTGGTTGAGGCATTGGAACAAATGCCGGATATGCAAAATTCATGAAGGACTTGATAAACAAGAAGAGATCGATGAATTGTGAGACAATCAAGATAACACATCAAGTGAGTGCCATTGTGCACTCAATGGCAACTAAGTTGGAAGATCCGGGCGCTTTCACAATCCCTTGCACTATTGGGAGTGCCAACTTTTCCAAAGCATTATGTGATCTCGGGGCAAGTATCAACTTGATGCCCTATTTAGTGTTCAAAACTTTGGGAATTGGGCAACCAAGACCCACATCCATGAGGTTGCAAATGGCGGATCAAACAATGAAAAGGCCTTTGGGTATTACTGATGATGTGTTGGTTCGAGTTGATAATTTCATCCTCCCGGCGGACTTTGTGATTCTTGATTGTGAAGTGGACTATGAGGTGCCTATCATTTTAGGTAGACCTTTCCTTGCTACGGGGAAGGCTCTTGTTGATGTGGAAGAGGTGAGCTCACCTTCCAGGTGGGTGACGAAAAGGTGGTCTTCCATGTGTGCAAATCTATAAGGCAACCGAATAGTAATGAAGTGTGTTCGCTCGTGGATTTGGTCACCGACGTGATTGTTGATGATGATAGTGCCACAATGAATGTTGAGGATACTTTGGAAGCCGTTTTTCTCAATCTTGATGATGGTGAGGAGAAAGAAGGATATGTGGAGTGTGTGAATGCATTGCAAGGCATGGGGTCGTACACTTATGAGCCCCGCAAGCTATCTTTGGATCTTGAAAACCAGAAGACTCCTCCAACAAAGCCCTCAATCGAGGAGCCTCCCACTTTGGAGTTAAAGTCGTTGCCTTCACATTTCAGGTATGAATTCCATGGCCCTTCTTCTACTTTACTGGTTATCCTTTCTTCTTGCTTAACTAACATGCAGGTAGAGTCCAAATTGGAGGTGCTACAAAGGAGGAAAAGAGCAATTGGATGGACTTTGACGGATATCTAGGGCATAAGACCCGCCTTTTGCGTGCACAAGATTATTTTGGAGGTGGGTGCCAAACCCTCCGTTGAACATCAAAGAAGGCTAAATGAAGCAATGCAAGAGGTGGTGAAGAAGGAGATAATCAAGTGGTTGGATGCCGGGGTTGTTTACCCCATTTTCGATAGCTTGTGGACCTCTCCGGTGCAATGTGTCCCAAAGAAAGAGGGCATGACTGTGGTAACAAATGACAAGAATGAATTGATCCCAACAAGAACCGTCAGCGGGTGGAGAGTGTGCATGGACTATAGGAAGCTCAACAAAGTCACTCGGAAAGATCATTTCTCGCTTCCAATTGTTGACCAAATGCTTGATAGGTTGGTTGAAAGTGCTTTTTATTGATTCCTTGATGGATACTCCAGCTACAATCAAATCCGTATTGCTCATGAGGACCAAGAGAAGACCATTTTCACTTGTCCTTATGGTACTTTCGCATTCTCGCGGATGCCATTTGGGTTGTGTAATGCACCGGTGACTTTTCAATGGTGTATGATGGCTATTTTCACTGACATGGTGGAGGATATTCTTGAGGTCTTTATGGATAATTTTTCTGTGGTTGGGAATTCGTTTGAAAATTGTTTGAAAATTTTGGATAGGGTATTGGCTAGATGTGAGCAGACAAGTTTGGTGTTGAACTGGGAGAAGTGTCACTTCATGGTCGAGGAAAGCATTGTCCTCGGCCACAAAATTTCAAAGCATGGTATTGAGGTCGACAAGGCCAAGATTGAGGTGATCTCCAAACTACCTCCCCCTACATCTGTGAAGGGAGTAAGGAGCTTCTTCGGTCAAGCGGGTTTCTATCGCGGATTCATCAAGGACTTTTCCAAGGTGGTGAACCCATTATGCAAACTTTTGGAGGAGGATGCCAAGTTCCATTTCAACGAAGATTGTTTAAAGGCATTCGAATTGCTAAAGTTCAAGTTGACTACTACTCATATTATCACCGCACCGGATTGGAGCTTGCCTTTTGAGCTCATGTGTGGACGCTAGTGATGTGGTGGTTGGAGCGGTGTTGGGGAAAAGAATCAACAAAATCATCCATCCAGTCTACTATGCTAGCAAGACCATGAATGATGCCCAAGTCAACTACACTGTGACCGAAAAGGAGCTACTTGCTATTGTTTTTGCCATGGAGAAGTTCCGGCCGTATTTGATGGGTACAAAGGTGATTGTTCACACCGACCATGTGGCGCTTCGTTATTTGATGAGCAAGAAAGATTCTAAGGAAATGTTGATGCGGTAAGTGCTTCTATTGCAAGAGCTTGATCTAGAGATTCAAGACCACAAGGGTAGTGAAAATCAAGTGGCGGACCACTTGTCTCGATTGGAGGAGGAGCGGAGGCCACGTTACGGCCTTGAGATCAATGATTCCTTCCCCGACGAGCAATTGTTAGCCATTTCAATGACCGGGATGCCATGGTTTGCCGATTTAGCCAATTATCTTATGAGCAGCATTGTACTGAATGAATTCTCTTCAAACCAAAGGAAGAAGCTCAAACGGGGTTGCCATGACTATTATTGGGATGAGCCGTATCTTTTCCGGATATGTACCGATGGTGTGATCCGGCGATGTGTGCCGGAGGAAGAACAAATGGGAATCCTTGAGGCTTGCCACTCTTCACCGTATGGTGGTCACCATGATGGAGCGAGATCGACAACAAAAGTGTTGATTTGTGGATTCTATTGGCCTACTCTCTACAAGGACACTAGTGAGCTTGTCAAGCGTTGTGATGAATTCCAAAGGACCAATGGGATTTCTAAGAAGAATAACATGCCCCTCACCACCATCTGGAGGTTGATATCTTTGATGTTTGGGGTATTGATTTCATGGGACCATTCGTGAGTTCTTGTGGGAACACTTACATTTTGGTAGCTGTGGACTATGTGTCAAAATGGGTTAAGGCCGTGGCTTTACCCAACAACAAAGCTCGAAGTGTGATGGCATTTTTGAAGAAGAACATCTTTACAATCTTTGGTACCCTGAGGGCCATTATTAGTGATGGGGGTTCGCATTTTTGCAACCGGGCTTTTGATACCTTACTCACCAAGTATGGTGTCACTCATAAAGTCTCGACCCCCTACCATCCTCAAGCAAGAGGACAAGTTGAAGTCTCCAACCAGGAGATCAAGAGTATTTTGTCAAAGGCTGTGAATGCCAACCGGACGGATAGGTTAAGAAAACTTGATGATGCTCTTTGGGCTAATAGGACGGCCTACAAGACACCGATTCGGATGTCTCCATATCGATTGGTGTTTGGGAAGGCGTGTCATCTTCTAGTAGAACTTGAGCATAAGGCCATGTGGGCTTTGAAAAAGTTGAACCTTGAGTGGGATGTCGCGCAAACCTAAGAGTGTCACATTTGAATAAGCTTGATGAATTCCGGTATCATGCCTATACAAATTCGTCCCTCTACAAGGAGAAGATGAAGTACCTCCATGACAAGTACATCAGCAACAAGGAGTTTAAAGAAGGTGATCTTGTGCTATTGTTCAATTCCCGGTTACGGATGTTTCCGGGAAAGTTGAAGTCAAAATGGAGTGGCCCCTTTGAAGTGGTGAATGTAACCCCCTTTGGTGCTCTAGATTTGAAAAATAAAAATGATGAGGTGTTTAGAGTCAATAGGAACCGGGTTAAACATTATCTTGGAAAGGTTGATGATGGCCACATGGTGGAGGTTCTTCATTTCAAGTGATTGGTAATCTGCATCGTGTCGTGATGTTAAATCAGGCGCTTCTTAGGAGGCAACCCATGTGTCTTTTTCTTTTTCTAGGTTTTCTCCTTTATATTAGATAGGCTTTGTTTTGTGCTAACTAGTTTTGAAATATATGCAGGAATGGGTGTGCATTGCAGGGACTGTGTATGAAAAATTGGCTAAGTGTCACAAAAGTGCGGACCGCACCAGAATTCTGCGGACCGCACAGTTGCTTTGTGGCTGCACAATTCTGTGTGCAGTCGCACAACTGGAAGATAAAAAATGCATACTCTCTGAAGTTTGGCCTGTCAAAGTTCCTTAACAATTTGCGGCCGCACATAAAATTGTGCAGTTCGCACAAATTCTACAGCCGCACTCACTTTTGTGCGGACCGCAGAACTTCTTCTCAGGAACAGGTAAGGAGTGCGGACCGCACTCAAGTGAGTTTTGGGCCCGATGAGTCAGGCTATGATTAGGGTTTTTAATAGCTTTTCACACTTTACACTCTCTAACCTCTGGAGCCCTAAGCAAGCACAGTGCATCCCCCACTACTTATCAAACTTCAAGCATTTCATATCTTTAGATTCTCACCTACATCCTTCATTACTGGTATGTTAATTTCATCTTTAGATTCTTCATCTTTTCTTAGTTTTGTTCTTTTATCTAGGGTTAATTTCATGCCTAATACTGTTAATTTTTCCTCATTTTTGCTTAGAATCATGTGCGTAGTATTTTAGATGTTGATTGGGGCCTAGGTAAGTAGATAATTGTGCTTAGTTGATAGAGCCATGTCAAATTCTTGAAAAAAATTGTCTGAATCGGAAAGCAGTGCTGCGATAGTTCAAATTGTGCGGCCGCACACATTTTTTTGCAGTTCGCAGTCTCTAAGTTAGGACATCTGTTTGTTTGAATTGTGCGGACCGCACTTAAAAATATGCGATTCGCAGTGAAATTGTGTGGTCCACAGCAAAATTGTGCGGTCTGCACTGATGAAGGATCAAAGACCCCTGTATTCTGAACTTGGGGTCGTGCGGCCGCACTCAAAATTGTTTGGTCCGCACTCTTGGTTGTGCGGCCTCACTCACTTTTGTGCGGTTCGCACTTGACAGTCTGTGGCCGCATTCATTTTTGTGTGGTCCGCACTGCCTCTTCTGAGACTGCCTTACTGCAACTTTCAAGCATGCATCTGTATACACTATGAGCTTCAATTCTAACTAATTTCTATTACTTATGTGTGCAGACAATGGTTAGATCACGGGGCAGAGGAGATACATCAAAAGGGAGGGTAGAACCCTCCCGAGGCCGAGATCGAGGCAAGAGTAACCTGTCACTTGCTATCCAAAGAGCAATAGGCAAGAAAGCTACATCCAACAGAGTTCCCGAACCCTCTGAGACCGGTGAGTATCTCCCATCTGGGGAAGCTTCTGAGGGTAACTCCGTGCAAGCACATCCGGAAACCCAATCACAACAAGTCCCGGGTAGATTCCACCTAGTAGATGAGTCATCTTCTAATGCTAGATCTTCTAAAGGGTCGGAAGAGGGTAGCCAACACTCTGAGCCGTCTTCCTCCCATGCTCCAGCTACTCTAATCAATTTAGACGATGATGATTATGTTTCAAACGATAGTAGAGGGGGCGATACTACAGTGAGAGGTTTAGAGAGGTCAAGGAGGCCAGAGCTATGGGAAGACAGATTCCTTAGTGCTAATGCATTTGCCAAATTTTGAGAATGGTGGCCGCAGAGGTCGCTCACTCTTGAGCGATAATTCTTGATGAAGGATCTAGACAAGCACAACCCCAATGTCCTTAGACAATTCTAGGAGTGAAGAGGATGGAAATGGTTCACCCATAACGTCCTAGATGCAAATGAGCACTTGGTCAAAGAATTATATGCAAAGGTAGCTCACATCAAAAAGGGTACCAAGGTGACAAAAGTGCGAAAGCTGAAAGTCCGATTCGACTCCTGTGCATTGAATTCCTATGTGGGGTTTGAAGAAGTGGAGGCAGTCCAATACTTGGAAAAGCTGGATATGGGTGATGCAGCTTGCCCGTGGCTAGCTGAGATTTTGGCTATTCAAGGAACAACACCTCTGTGGCTCACAGCAGGAGTTCCAATAGTTCGGGCCACCCTAAATTTTGAAGCAAAAGGGTGGAAAACATTCGTATGCAGCCGCATTGGTCCATGCCCGATGAGAACAACCTCCCACTTCCCCGTGCAGTCTTGGTGGCTTCGATTATGGCTGGGTATCCGATTAATGTTGGTGCCATCATGTCCACCAACATCATTCTTTCTGTCCAGAAGGGTGAAAGATCCTACCCTTACCCGAACTTCCTCACAGAATACTTCAAAGATCAAAAGGTGGAGCCGAGGCACTATGATACAGAAGTTAAGGCTAAAAAGCCTTTCTCATGGTACCACCTACAGGGTAGTGACAACCTGAAGAACAAGGGTAAGGCAACTACCTCCGCTGACCAGTTTGAGGAGCCAACGGTAGTAGTTACTAATTCAGCTACCGAGCCTTCCACAGCAGCCGCTCCTTCCACCGGGACAGCAGCCATGCCACCTTCATCTTCTAGACGACCAGCTTCATTATCAGTGCCATTATCAGTGCCAGCTTCAACTACTTATCCTCAGACTGCGCTGTGAGTCTTCCAGATATTGGCGAGTCTCAACAACTGGATGCAGGCAGCTACTTCAAAGCTGTCTGACATATCCAGTGCTGTTGCAGCATAGTCAGTAGCCCTAGTAGAGCCACAAGTACCTTCATCAGTGAAGAAAATATTGAAAAAGATTCTGGACAACCAGAAGACCATTATGGAGACTCTAGTGATGCATGGCGAGGTCATTAAGGATTAGGGCAAATGGGTCAAGAAGATGTGGAAGTCTCAGGCATCAAAGAAGTCGGTGGAGAAGCTGAGAAAAGAGATTGCAAAGACTACATCTGCCGGAGATCTACCACTGGACTTACTTATGGAGGGAGCACCTTCAGCCCCAGCAGCACAGGCAGCACCAATAGTACTAGAGGCATCACATAAAGCAGCCAGCCAGTATGAGGAGTCGGTTGCGATTGCCCATACCGCTGAGGAGCCGGTTATGACCGCCCACACCCCTGAGGAGATAATCCAGATGCTCAGCACCCCTGTTATCCCTCAGCCAAGTGATGATGAGATACAGCACCCCTGTTCTTTATTTTCTTTACTCATTATTACGCAAACAGTTGTAGTTGGAACGCATAGAAGAACCAGGTTCTTCTATAGTTTAATTAAGCAAAAATTGGGTACCACACAAATCACCCCCCCCCCCCTCTTGTGTGGTATTGAAGTATAAAACATCAGTAGTCAAGAAGGAGATCATCAAGTGGTTGGATGCCAGGGTTGTTTACCCCATTTCTGATTGTTCATGGACTTTTTCGGTGCAATGTGTCCCAAAGAAAGGGGGCATGACTGTGGTTACCAATGACGAACAAGTTGATCCCTACAAAAACGGTGACCGGATGGAGAGTGTGTATGGACTATCGCAAGCTCGACAAAGTCACAAGAAAAGATCATTTTCCACTTTCCTTCCTTGATCAAATGCTTGATAGGTTGGCCGGCCGTGCTTTCTATTGTTTCCTCGATGGGTACTCCGGCTACAATCAAATTCTCATTGCTCCGGAGGATCAAGAAAAGACCACTTTCACATGTCCTTATGGTACTTTTGCATTCTCCCGGATGCCATTTGGGTTATGCAATGCACTGACAACTTTTCAATGGTGTATGATGGCTATCTTCACCGACATGGTGGAGGATATTCTTGAGGTCTTCATGGATGACTTTTTCGTGGTTGGTAATTCTTTTGATGATTGCTTGAACAATTTGGATAAGGTCTTGACAAGATGTGAGGAAACGAACTTGGTATTGAATTGGGAGAAATGTCACTTCATGGTCGAGGAAGGCATTGTTTCGACCATAAAATTTCAAAGAATGGTATTGAGGTTGACAAGGCCAAAATAGAGGTGATTTCTAAATTTCTACCTCCTACATCCGTGAAGGGTGTAAGGAGTTTCTTGGGTCATGCGGGGTTCATTCGCCGATTCATCATGGATTTTTCCAAAGTGAACCCCTTGTGTAAGCTTTTGGAGAAAGATGCCAAATTCCATTTCAATGATGATTGCATGAAAGCATTTGAATTGCTCAAGTTCAAATTGACAACTACTCCTATTCTCACCGCACCGGATTGGAGCTTGCCTTTTGAGCTCATGTGTGACGCAAGTGATGTGGTGGTTGGAGCAGTTTTGGGGCAGAGAATCAATAAAATCTTCCATCCGGTCTACTATGCTTGTAAGACCATGAATGATGCCCAAGTCAATTACATAGTGACCGAAAAAGAGCTACTTGCTATTGTCTTTGCTATGGAGAAGTTTCGCCCGTACTTGATGGATACAAAGGTGATTGTCCACACCGATCATGCGGCACTTTGATACTTAATGAGCAATAAAGATTCAAAGGAGAGGCTAATACTGTGGGTGCTTCTATTGCAAGAGTTTGATATAGAGATCCAAGACCGCAAAGGTAGTGAAAATAGAGTGGCGGACCACTTGTCTCAATTGGAGGAGGAGGGGAGGCCACATGATGGCCTAGAGATCAATGATTCCTTCCCCCAACGAGCAACTTCTAGCTATTTCAGTGACCGGGATGCCGTGGTTTGCCGACTTAGCATATTATCTTGTGAGTGGCATTGTACCGAATGAGTTCTCTTCAAACCAAAGAAAGAAGCTTAATCGGGATTGCCTTGACTATTTTTGGGATGAACCGTATCTTTTCCGAATATGTACCGATGGTGTGATCCGACGATGTGTGCCGGAGGAAGAACAAGTGTAAATTCTTGAGGCTTGCTGCTCTTCACCGTATGGTGGTCACCATGGTGGAGCTAGAATGACAACAAAAGTGTTGAGTTGTGGATTCTATTGGCCTACTCTCTACAAGGACGCTAGTGATATAGTCAAGCATTGTGATGAATGTCGAAGGGCCGGTGGGATTTCTAAGAAGAATGAGATTCCCCTCACCACCATCTTGGAAATTGACATCTTTGATGTGTGGGGCATTAATTTCATGGACCGTTCGTGAGCTCTTGTGGGAACACTTATATTTTGGTAGATGCGGACTATGTGTCAAAATGGGTTGAGGCCGTGGCTTTACCCAACAACGAAGCTTGAAGTGTGGTGGCATTTTTGAAAAAGAACACCTTCACGAGGTTTGGTAATACTCCAAGGGCCATTATTAGTGATGGGGGTTCGCATTTTTGCAACAGGGCTTTTTATATCTTACTCACCAAGTATGGTGTCACTCACAAAGTCTCGACCCCCTATCACCCCCCAAGAAAGCGGGCAAGTTGAAGTCTCCAACCAAGAGATCAAGAGTATTTTGTCAAAGGCTGTGAATGCCAACCGGACGGATAGGTTAAGAAAACTTGATGATGCTTTATGGGCTTATAGGACGTCTTACAAATCACCAATTGGGATGTCTCCATATCGATTGGTGTTTGGGAAGGCTTGTCATCTTCCGGTGGAACTTGAGCATAAGGCCATGTGGGCATTGAAGAAGTTGAACCTTGAGTGGGATGTCGCCGCGAACTTAAGGGTGGCACAATTGAATGAGCTTGATGAATTCCGATATCATGCCTACACAAGCTCGTCTCTATACAAGGACAAGATGAAGTACCTCCATGACAAGTAAATTCATAACAAGGAGTTTAAAGAAGGTGATCTTGTGTTATTGTTCAATTCTCGGTTATGGATGTTTCCGAGAAAGTTGAAGTCAAAATGGAGTGGCCCGTTTGAAGTTGATGGTGTGACACCATTCGGTGCATTGGACATGAAAAATAAGAATGATGAAGTGTTTAGAGTCAACGGGCACCGGGTGAAGCATTATCTTGGAAAAGTTGATGATGGCCACATCGTGGAGGTTCTCCATTTCAAATGATTGGTAATCTGCATCGTGCCGCAACTAAATCAGGTGCTTCTTGGGAGGCAACCCATGTATCTTTTTCTTTTTCTTTTTCTTTTTCTTTTTCGTCTTCATTATATAGGCTTTATTTTGTGCTAACTAGTTTTGAAGTGTATGCAGGAATGGGTATGCATTGCAAGGACTGTGTCATGAAAAATTGGCTAAGTGTTGCAAAAGTGCGGACCGCACATTAATTGTGCAGACCGCACATCAATTGTGCGGACCGCACATTAATTGTGCGGACCGCACATCAATTGTGCGGACCGCACAATTCTAAAGGCAGCCGCAGAAATCACTCTACGGTCGCACAACTGGATGACCAAAAGTGCAAGCTCTCTGAAGTTGGCCTATCAAAATTCATAGCCAATCTGCGGCCGCACACAAAATTGTGCGGTCCGCACAAATTCTGTGGCCGCACTCACTTTTGTGCGGACCGTAGAGTTTCTTCAAGGTCCAGGTAAAGAGTGCGGACCGCGCTCAAAATTGTGCGATCGCACTCAGCTTAAGTGTGGGGCGACTTGGTCGACCTATAAATAGAACCTCAATTCACTATTTACAACTATACACACTCTGAGTTCTTGAACCCTAATCAAGCACAGAGCAAGTTCTATTAGTTTACAATCCTCACGCATTTCATCTGTGTAGATTCTTACCTACATCCTTCATCACTGGTATGTTCATTACATTTGTAGATTTTTCAATTTCTCTTAGTTTTTGTTCTTTTGTGTTGGGGCTATTTTTAGGCCTAAAACGTCAATT
Source organism: Nicotiana attenuata (assembly GCF_001879085.1). Lineage (NCBI taxonomy): Eukaryota > Viridiplantae > Streptophyta > Magnoliopsida > Solanales > Solanaceae > Nicotiana > Nicotiana attenuata. The sequence continues at coordinate 77,980 of NW_017672212.1, forward strand.
GTTAATCATGTGTGCTTAGAATCATGTGGGTAATATGATATTGTTCATTGGGGACTGGGTAGATCATTAATCATGTCTAATTTCAAATACCATGTCTAATTTGTATAAAAATTGCAAATCATTAAGTCACTGCTGCGTAATTTCAAATTGTGCGGCCGTACACAAAATTGTGCAGTCCGTAGATCTTAGAATTAGAGCACACGTGTTGCATGAAAAGTGCGGACCGCACTCAAAATTATGCGGTCCGCAGAAAATTGTGCGGTCCGCGAAAAAATGTATGCGACCGCACTGTTGAAAGATCACAGAACCAGCAGTCTGAACCTGGGGTTTTGCGGTGGCACTTAGAATTGTGCGGTCCGCACTTCAGGGTATGCCACCGCACTTTAAAATTATGCGATCCGCACATGACAGTCTGCGACCGCACTCAAAATTGTACAATCCGCACTGTCTCTTCTGTAGTCTGTTTCCTGCAACTGTGATGCAACTGTCTCAACTGTTTTGAACTCCAACTAACTTATGTGCCTTGTATTGCAGACAATGGTTCGATCACGAGGTCGAGGTGACACTTCTAAAGAGAGGGGTGAACCCTCCGAGGCCGAGGCAGGGGAAACCTCCCACTCTCAATCCAAAGAGCTATTAACAAGAAGGCAACTGCCAACAGAGTCCCTGAACCCTCAGAATCTGGTGAGTATCTCTCGTCTAGGGAAGCTTCAGAGGGCAACTCTGTGCAAGTACAACCCGATGCCCATCTCAACCCAAGTAGTTTTCGGGTAGACTCCAATTGGGAGATGAATCCTCCTCTGCTGCTAGTTTTTCTGAGGGTTTGGAAGATGGTAGCCAAGATTTTGAGCCCTCTTTCTCACAATCCCCGGCAGCACCAATCCCGTTGATGATGATGATGATGCTCCTGATGATGGTAGGGGGGTGACACTAGAGTGGGCGACCTAGAGAGGTTGAAGAAGAAGGAGGCTTGGGAAGATCGATTTGTGAGTTTGACGGCCTTCAATAGATTCAGAGATAGGTGGCCCCAGAGATCCCTCACACTTGAGCGGCAGTTCTTAGTGAAGGATTTGGATAAATACAATCCAAATGTCCTTTGACAGTTCAGGGAGCGCAAGGGGTAGATGTGGTTCACCCAGAGTCTCATGGATGCAAATGAGCACTGGTACGTGAATTCTATGCCAATGTGGCACATATCAAGAAGGGTACCAAAGTGACCAAAGTGCGGATTTTGAAGGTCCGTTTTAATAGTGTACATTGAACACTTATATGGGATTTGAGGAAGTAGAGCCAATTCACTATATGGAGAAGCTTGCTTTAGGTGATGCAGCTCGCCCTTGGGTAGTTGAGTTTCTAGCAGCTCCAGGACCACCACCACCGTGGATCACAGCGGGAATTCCCATTGAATGGAACACCCTCAACTTTGAAGCAAAAGGGTGGAAAACCTATGTGTGCAACCGGATAGACCCGAGCAGAAATGAGAACAACCTACCACTTCCCCGAGTAGTTTTGGTGGCATCTATCATGGCCGGGTACCCAATCAATGTGGGTGTCATCATGTCGGCAAACATATTAGTGGTAGTCCGAAAGGGTGAAAGCTCCTATTTTTATCCAAACACCCTCACTGAATACTTTAAGGATGCCAAGGTGGAGCCGAGGAGATTTGATACACAGGTGCGGGCCAAAAAGCCCTTCTCATGGTACTCTTTGCAAGGATCCGGGAACCCAAAGTTCAAGGGTAAAGCAACTACCACCGGTGGCCAGTCTGATGAGCCAATGGTGGTGGTTACAGATTTTGCTGCTGAGCCTTCTACAGCTGTCATGCCTTCCACAGCTGCCAGTCCTTCCACCGAGACAGCTGACATGCCACCACCCCCACCTTCTAGAACATCTACATCAGTACCAGTGCCTGTCTCATCCACATATCCACTCACTGCGCTGTGAGTCTCCCAGACATTGGCGAGTCTCAACAACTGGATACAGACAGCTACTTCAAAGTTGTCTGACATATTCAGTGTTGTTGCAGCACAGTCTTCTGCCCCAGCAGCATCAAAGGTACCTCTGTCAGTGGAGGAAACATTCTCAAAGATCCTAGAAAATCAGAAGACCATTATGGATACATTGGTAGCTCATGGACAATCATTGAGGAGTTGGGCAAACAAGTAAGAAAATGCGAAAATCTCAGGCTTCGAAGAAATCGGTGGATAGGTTGAGAAAAGAAGTGGCCAAGATAGCATCTGCAGGAGATATACCGCTTGATTTGCTGATGGAGTCAGCACCAGCAGCACCATCAGTGCCGAAGCCATCAGAGGCAGCAGCTGGCCAGTCTGAGGAGCCAGACCTTGTTGCGCACACTGCTGAGGAGATGATACAGATGTTCTCAAACCCTGTAGATGCTTATTCAGGGGGGTGGTCTATTTTGGATGATTTATTATGACATTGACATTTGACCTGTAATAACTCTAATACTCTTTTTCTTTTAACTTTATTTTCTCCGTGGTTATGTATATATTCCTCCCTTTCACTTGATGTATATATTCATTTCCTCTCGGTTTGTATATTCATTTGTCTTACTTTCAGTAGTTTATTTTATAGCTTCTTTAGTTTGCTTTTCTTAAGTAGTATAACTTCTTATTTACTTTGATAGCTTCTTTTTGATTTGGTAGCTTTGTTATGTTTAAGTGAGCAATAAGCCTTTGGTTTTTTTAACGCCACGGTTCTTTCCAAAGGTGGGTTTTGTGTGAACCGGGTGGCTCTTCCCAACAATGGATGGCGTGACAACCTTCTTAAGGGATTGAGTCCCTTTTTTTATGTATAGGCAAAAACAGTAGTAATGAATAAAAGGGTCTCAAGCATGCTTCACTTGGTACCAACACATTTACCTACGGCCTTATGGTTTAAAACAAGTTGTTGGCAGAAAATAGCTCTAGTTGTGACCTTTTGACTCCTCTGTTGACTTAAGCATTCATCGACTGGTTCAGTCAAGCCATTTGTGATTTTCAATCTTAACTAGGGTTGTTGTGGGCCCTCGACTCCGTTCTCTTTAGCAATCCAGCAGCGTGAGAGGTGAGATATTTAGTTTCAAGTCCAAGTATTCGTGCTAATAGTCTAGAACTTGCCCAGAACATTTTTCTAGGCGAAATTCTAAGNATTGTCGCCAGCTTACAATAAAGGCCGCATTGGCTAGAAGCGTAAGAGCCATTGTCGCCAGCTTACATAAAAGGTCGTATCGGCCCGAAGCGTAAGAGCCATTGTCGCCAGCTTACATAAAAGGCCGCACCGGCCCAAAGCGTAAGAGCTATCGTCGCCAGCTCATCTGAAAACTTGAGGGTCAAATGAGCTCGAGTCGTAACCCGATTCGGAGACAGGACCCAAAAAAGTTAACTACACAAGCCTCGGGGCCATTCACATAAAAGATCGCTTCGATCAAAGGCGTAAGAGCCATTGTCACCAACCCATGCAAACATAAAAAGCTTAAGGGCCACATGAGCTCGAGACGAAACCCGACTCGGAGACTTTACCCGAAACAGTTGAGCAAAACCATAAGTGCTCAGACGCCTGCTTGAACTAGAGGTCACATGGACCAAGCGCGTAAGAGCCCCCGGGCCAGCCTAATGAGTCCCAGGGCCATATGACGAATTCAAGGATTCTCACCGACTCTGAGACCAGTTCACCTGGCCAAATGAGGGACAAAAATGGGTACAGAAGAACTAAAGCCGCAAAGGTTTTTCTTTTATATACAAACGCGAAAAAATACATTCTCCGTCTACAAACATACTCTAAAGATACTACGTACGGAATGGTGAGGTCTACGCCCCACCCCTGAGAGCTACGGCCTACCGCCCTCATCTTCACTCCCCTTGGCGTCGGACAGGAGTAACCGAGCATCAAGCTCGTCCGCCCTCGCTCGCGCCAACTCTTCCGAGAGAACAAAACCCCTGGCACTGATCTCCTCGAGAACCTTTCTTCGAGATTTGCAACGAGCATATTCTTCGATCCTCTCTCCACGATCATGGACCCTCTTCAACTCGGTTTGGGCATCGGTGGCGTCCTTCAGATAAATCACCATCTCCTTATCGGCCTTAGTACGATTCAGTGCCGCTTCGGTTCGAGCATCAACGATCTCAACCCTAACCTTCGAAAGTTCGGATTCAAGCTTCGTGATCGTATCCGCTTGAACTGAGGCGTTATCACGAGCTAAGCGGAGTTGGACCTCGAAGGCAGGAACTTTAGCCAAGGCGTTTTTCTCCTCTGAAGCCAGAACCTCCGCCCGAGCTCTTAGCTTGTCGCAGTCACTCTTGACACGGTCAGCTTCATCCCGAAGACGTTCCAGGGCCTCCATCTTTTTCTGTAGTTGGGGTAAACAAGTGTTAGCCTCAGAAGCTAAAAGGCAGAACGCATACTCACCCGGGACAGAAAGTTACCTGCTCCATCAAATAGCTCTCATAATTCGAGCTCCGGTATGCCTCATATCGCCAGTATGCCAGCTCGACTTCCTTTTCCCCACAAAGGAGCCTAAAGGATCTATCCTCATCCAGAGATTTCCGTACCCTGGCTCCGCGACAGAGCAGCTCAAACCTAAGCCTGTCAAAGGCCTGCAAACGAAAAACTCGGTAAGGAAGGGAAGACGCGGAGTTTGGAAGGCCTATGTCGAAACTCACCACAAAATGCAGTCGGCGGACTTCCTCGAAGGCTGAGCACACATCTGTTGATCCAGTCTCCTCAACCCTGAAAGAATCGACCCCGGTCGAAGCACGATCGCTCGGAGAGGCCATCTTTCTAGAACCAGAAACCTCGGGTGCAGCAGGCTCGAACGATGTTTCCGTCTCAGAGGCCCGGCCCCGTTTCGCCTTGCCAAGAGCGTCATCGCCCTGCAAGTACATCTCCGGCTTATTATGGTCGCCCTCTAGCTCGGTAACTGGCAATACCTCCCCTTCTCCGGAGGAGCACGGCCTCACCTCTGGAGGCTCTCCGACACCTACGGCAGCAGGATCAATACGTAAAAGGGAAAAATGTCTCTCCTAATGAACAAAGGATAAGGAAAAAGTAGTACACGCACATACCATGATGTTTTGCTTCCCATCTGCCCCGAGACTCAGCTCGCCACCTACGCTCGTCACAAATCGAGTGGACCGCCAGCTCCCAGACCCAACTAGGCAGATCAGGAACATCGCCCGGAGCCCATGAAGTTACTGCAGAAAAGGAGGAAACACGGTTACGAAACTAGCTTTCACCATGAGCAAATTTGAGAAAGCACGGGGCACTCCACTCACGCATATAGTTCCATTCTTCGGGGAATGGCATAAGTTCCACGGGGATAACATCAGTCGTCCGGATCCGGACGAACCGACTAATCCACTCCCGATCGCCATCTTCCTCATCATCAACAACAAAGGGCGTGGACGAACGGCACCGCAAGGTTAGCAGACCTCGGTGTGAAAGGGCCGGTACAGCCTGACGAGATGGCTGAGCGTGAATTCAAGCCCCGCCTTCTCCGTAAAAAAACTTATCATCAACACTATTCGCCAAAACGACGGGTGTATCTGCGCCAAGGTAACCCGATACTTCACACAGAAGTCAAGCACAACCCTGTCGAGAGGTCCCAGTGTGAAAGGATACGTATACACATTCAGGAATCCATCTGCAGGGTCCGTGATACCCTCGCCCGGGGGAAGCACCTGTAACGCTGCCTCCTCCCCCCATCCGCGGTCTCTCCTCACCAACTCAACGTGCTTCTCTCTTATCAAAGACATAGTCTTCAAGGTAAACTCCTATGGGTCCTGAACACTAGGAGCGGAACTCTCCCCTCTCTACCAGGCAAACCCCGAAGTAGCAGTCATGGCTATGACAAGACTAGAAGAGCTAAAGCGGGAACCTACACAGACACTCTGGTTCTAAGGTAACGAAGGACTCGATGCCGAAATGGAAGGATAGCTATCTAAAATAGTGGGGTCTCCCAAGAAGCGAAAGCAACCCCATATATATATGGGGAAATAGCAGCGGTCCGCCTGATCAAGATAGGCCCCGGGAGGCCAATGGCATCATCTCCATTCCCGAGGTGGTACCCAACCTCGAGGACCTCCATCAACAAGAAGTTAGGCTTAAAGAAGCCAATGGCATCATCTCCAGTCCCGAGGTGGTACCCGACCTCGAGGACCTCCATCAGCGGGAAGTTAGGCTCCAGGAAGCCTTTAGCACCATTGCAGAGTTCAAGATGGTATCTGATATCAAAGGTTCCCCTCAAGAAGAAGAACGAGCACTTCGAGCTCCGCCCACAAAGGCTCGACCTCGGGACACCGCCTAAATCTGGGTAACCCCTCATCTGGGACCCGTCTACAACGCCTTAAAAGGTTATCTACGCCAAGCTCAAAACAAGTTTTTAGATGCATAAAGATAACCCTCACTCAGAGACCGCTCTCCAAGAATTCCAAGGGTCGAGGCACTATTTTTATGTGACTCGATAGTCCCGATGGCCCGAGTCAATCGGACCAGTTCGGGCTTGTTCAGAGGAGCAACGGTAGGCTCAAAGAGGAACCGTTTCTATCGACCAAAGACCGAGAAAAATACTCGCACCCGAGTTAGATATTGACAATCATCAGCAGAGGCATACATGCAGAGTCCCCACAAATATAAAAGAATATGGCAAGCATCAAAGGCGGAAGTCAAGGAAATATCTTTGTATTTATAAACATTTGCTTACAACGGCCCTCGAGGGGTCCTTACATATGATTACAAAAGCCTACAAAGGGCCCCTACACAGAAACAAAGAGGCAAAAGGGAATACATGAAGTAAAATCCTAAAACCTAGTCTACCCTCGAGGGTCCATCTCCGGTAGCAGCATCCCCGAAGAGCCACCTCCTCGAACTTGCATCCTAGAAGGTGATACCTTCGACCGCCACCTCCTCTAGGTTCACAGCTCAATCCCTCGGAACAATATCTCCGAGGGAGAAGATGAAGAAGAGGAAAGAGGGAGGACGCAGAAGAGGCAGAAAAAAGAGACATAGCCCGCCGAAGCCAAAGGTTGAAGATTCTGCGGGCCCCAGTCTCGACGGCCAATTGTGCCATTTTATCCCTTGGGAAAAAAACCCAAGGAATGAAGTGCCACACCAGGCCAGGGTAGGAGAGTGAGCAGCGGTGTATAGTCTGAACACTCTCTTGAGCAGCGGTATAGAGTCCGAACGCCTTTCCAGATTGGAAGAAGCCGGCCACCACTGTTCCATCGCCTCGAGCCAACAACAACAGTAGTAGCAGTCGTAACAACAACAACAACGACGACAAAAAGGCGTGATCCCTCTCGACAAAGGGAAGCTCAAGCGGGAGGCCCCCACACAGCTGATAAGAATACTGCCATACAACCTTAAGGCCGTGAACCCCAAACATGGTGGTTAACAATAAAGGAAGATGGTGAGAAAAAAGTGATGAACGAACGGAGAAGGGCACTTAGATGAAGAGATAGTGCCAGAATGCCCCCATTTATAGGGGGAGATCACACGGCCATCAATGCCTTTGAAAGACGGATCGGCAGGCGCAATCAATGCGTTCTTGAAAACTGAATCGGCGGCGGTACTGTCACTTTGAAGAACGGGAATCAACAGTGCATTGAATGGCACCGAAAAGACAAGTCCATGGGATGTCCCGGTTATCGTGAAGGCTCACGTCATAGGTTGCTTCACCAGTATGACATCGTCACGGGGAACCCGAAGAGTTGGGCATCAAAATTGTTTCTTATCGCTTCGTTCTAGGAAACGCGGAGACTATCTGTATACGGCAAAATCGGAGGGTCCGATTCCCATCATTAAGGCGTTTCGGAAGATTACCTCGAAGCCTCGAGGCTGCAAAAATGTGCTCGAGTCTCCTTCCTCGAAGCTCATTGACACCCGGCCTGAAGAGAATATTGGCCGAGGCTAGAGTAAAGATGGGGAGTTCCCAAGACACACGGCCAAGTCTGACAAAGTATAGCCGGCCTATTCTGAACCCAGATCAGGGTGTCACATCTAGTTGTCCCATCTCCATATCTTTACAATTAATGTATGTCGTACCGTATAAGATTTCCCCCTCTATATAAAGGGGAACTTTACTATTTTGTAGGAGGACTGATGTTGCTCCAACTATTCTAAACGAAATATATGATAACTCCCTCTCTCTTTTCTCTCTAACACACTCTCTCGATATTGTTGCTCTTATTTACTATCTTCATATTTGTTCTTCATTTATTGCTTATCATTGGCCATAAAGAGCCTCTTTTTATTATTTCACGACTGTTAACCCTTCCCCGACTGCCCCTAATAGCTCGAGCCCGAGCTCGGGAATCAACCTTGAGGCCCCAAATCGACTAGCTCGAGGCCCTGAACGGCTGACTTATCGGTTCGATTATTACTCTGTTTTAGCTCGCGTTTCGTCCTTATACTTCACACACCTAGCATCAACTGCTTCACAACTAGCATAAAAATAGATCACGTATTATTAGAGTCCCATCAACAAATTTAATTGTTATTACCATTTTCACGGTAAACATTGTCATTTTTAGGTTAAGTTTTGGTGCACCTGAGAATAGATAGCCATTTTTCTTTATTTATTGGGTAACTTTGTAATAGTTTAACATTTTAACATTAGATTTTCTTTCCTTAACCATCTATTATGAATTTTATCTAAGTTTCTTCTTTAATTTCTTCGTTTTTCATGAGTAGCTAAACCTTTAGATAGGGTTGTGACCCAACCCTAGTATGGTACTTGATGAGTGAATGATTTAGGGCTAATTTATGATTGGGTTTATGATATTTAGCCTAGTTCTTGCTTGAATTTGAGAGTTGATGGTTGAAAACATTGATTCATGCCTTATTGACTTAGTCTCTACTTGAGAAAGAAAGACTAAGTCTGGGAAAACTTAGGCTAACAAGAAATTGGGGTGAACTCAAGAAATTGATAACCCCGATTAAAGGTTTGAATCTAGAGATAGTAAGACCCGACTTGAGCATCTATCACTTGTTTCATGAAATACCCATTTGGACTTAAGAAAGCCAAATTGGGCAAAATCACTCAAACTACCAAGAGGTATGGAGTGAGTAATCGCGTGTGATTGCTATATTGTATCCCAATCAACCAAACATGCCCTAAAGTTCTCAATCCGTTAGGTAACCATCTAGGCGGAAGTTACAACCCTAGATCTTTTTTAACCTGGAAAAAAAAACAATACCAAAAACATTGTCTCTTAGCTTTTAAATTACAAGCATTAGCATACAAACTAGGAGTGGAAAAGAAACAACTGAATATGTGGAAGTGCAATCTTGGGCACGTCATACACTAGACTAGGCATATACCTAATCCCACATAAAGCTCTCTGTGGAATCGACCCCGACTCGCGATGGGTATTTATAATTGTATCGACCGCCTCACAATCTCAATTAGTGGTGTGAGTTTGGGCGACATCAGCAACTACCTTGGAATCTCCAAACGATCAACTGTGCAAAGGAAATCAACACCCACTGTGTCCGAAAATACCTGGATTGTACACTAAGTGCAGGGTGTAACGTGAGTACAACCAACTCAGTAAGTAATAAGACTAAATAAAGAACTGAAAGTATTGACGAGCTTCACAGTTATAGTTCAATTACAGTAATGTCAACATGGAAGGTAGGCATGCTTTCAAGTTCGGTAATTTAAGTCAAATCAGTTAATTCATGTCAAGTTCAAGTGAAAAAGAATGTAATACCTCTCAGAAATTTCATGACAGTGATATATGACAGTTAAGTGAAACAATAATGAAAGCAAATGCATCCTTTTAGAGCAACAATCACTCAGTCCCCCCTTTCACTCAAACCTCACAATCACATCAGTACTCGGCACTTGCACTCAGTAGGTACTTGCGCTCACTGGGGGTATGTAAAGACTCCTGAGGGGCTACTTCAGCCCAAGCGCTATAACAAGCCAATCATTGCATAAAATAATGAAACATGTTGCAGCGTGCAGCCCGATCCCATAAATATCCTCACAATCAGGCCATCGGCCTCACTCAGTCATCAACCTCTCCAGTCTCTCCGGCTCTCAGTAATCATGAAATCAGCAAATCTGAACTATTACTTACCTCAATCCGAGCAAATCTCTACTCCAACACACCTTTGACTCGCAAAACGGACTCTGAATGCCTCGAATCTAGCCACAAACAATTCGATACAATCAACACGAGCTAAAGGAATCAATTCCATAAGAAAATACTAAGCTTTAAATCAAAAGTTAAAAAGTCAACTCAAAAGTTGACCCCTCTGGCCCACGTCTCGGAATCGGGTAAAAGTCACAAGATGCTCATTCAACCACGAGTCCACCTATAACAAAATTACTCAAATCTGATACCAAAATCTCGATCAAAACCTCAAAATATAGCCTAAGAACTTTTCTCCATTTTACCAAATTTTTCACCCCAAACCACTAATTTAATGATGAAATCAAAGGCATAATCATGGAAATTAACCAAAACTAGGTATGAATCACTTACCCCAAACACCCACGTGAAAATCTCTCCAAAAATTGCCTCCTACCGAGCTCCCAAATCAATTTATGTTATAAACTCAAACCCTCATTTTGAACATTTAAATCTGCTGCCCAGTTATGCTTCATCGCGAACGCGGCCATCCTCCCGCGTTCGCGTAGGACAAACCAATCTGCCCCTCAAACTTGCCTTACGCGAACGGAGAGACCTCCACGCGAACGCGTACCTCTTCTTCCTCCAACCTACGCGATCGCATTCTTCCTTATGCGACCGCAAAGAACAAAGCGTGCACCCCACTGTTTCTTCACTTCCCATATGCGAACGCGAACCTTACCACGCGTCCGTGATGCCCAGACTCGCCAGCTTGCGCAATCGCGTGCCTCAACTGGCGATCGCATAGAACAAATTTCCCAGCTGCCCCCAATTGACCTACATGATTGCGAACCCTCTCATGCGATCGCGTACAAGGAAACCAGTAACAGAAAACCAGCAGTCTTCAACTGTAATACCAAGTCCAAAATTGATCCGTTAACCATTCGAAACTCACCCGAGGCCCCCAGGACCTCAAGACATACCATCAAGTCCCAAAACATCATACAAACTTAGTCGAGCCTTTAAATCACCTCAAACAACTTCAAAAACATGAATTGCCCCAATTCAAGCCTATTGAAACTAAGGAATTTCAACCTTTACAAACGACATTGAAACCTATCAAATCACGTCCGATTGATCTCTTGCACACAAGTCACAAATGATCTACGGACCTACTCCAACTTCCGGAACTCCAATATAACCCCGATATCAAAAAATCCACTCTGGGTCAAACTTTCCAAAAATCTAACTTTCGCCATTTCAAGCCTAATTCAACTACGAACCTCCAAATCACAATCCGGACACGCTCTAAGTCCAAAATCACCCAACGGAATTAACGGAACCATCGAAACTCCATTCTAGAGTCATTCACACATAAGTCAACATCCGGTCAACCATTTCAACTTAAGCTTCCAACTTTGAGACTAAGTGTCTCAATTCATTTTGAAATCCTTCCGGACCCGAACCGACTAACCTTGGTAAGTCACATAACAGCTATAAAGTACAAATTGAGCAGTAAATGGAGAGAACAGGGCTACAACTCTCGAAACGAATGGTCGGGTCGTTACAATGCATTAAACCTGTTTAGGCATGTTGATATGAAAGAAGAAAAGTTGACGACTATGAAAAGCCACGATTGTCATATTTTCATGAAATCTTTGATGCATATTGCATTTAATGCATTGCCTGATAGAATATGGAAGCCTATCACAGAGGTACGCTTATTTTTCAAGGAGTTGCGTTCTAGCACCTTGAGCATGGAGAACCTAACTTGCATGGAGAGTAACATTCGCGTAACTTTAAACAAGTTGGTGAAAATTTTCCCTCTTGATTTTTTTGACGTGATGGAACATTTTAACTAATGATATTTTTTATTTTGTCGGACAGTTGGTTTGTGGGTGTACATATGGGCAAGAACTTATTTATCCTAAGTTTTCAAGTATTACTTAATATTTAACATGGTCTTATTAACGGTAAATTATAGTAAGTTATATGTATTTAAATAATTCTAAATTGGCGTAAATGACCAATTTTTGCAAGATATAGCTTGGGGACCTAATCCTAGAGTCAGAAAGATGTCTAGTATTGTATAAATGGGTACAAGTTTCATACAAAAGAATGGTCTAAGGGTAAGAAAATAAATAATAGTGGTGTGTGTGTGAAAGCCGCTGGGGATATTGATTTTTATGGTGTGCTTCAAGAGATCATAGAACTTGAGTATAAAGTTGGTTGACTGAAGAAAAAATTAGTACTCTTTCGGTGTAAGTGGCATGATCCAACACCAAATAGAGGTACGAAGGTGCATCCTTGGTACAAAATTATTGAAATAAAGCACAAGGGGAGGTATAGACTCTATGACCCATTTATTATTGCACAAAATGTGAAATAAGTGTATTATGCACCTTATCCTTTGTGCAAGAATAAGTCTGCATTGTGTGTGATAAAAACTAAGCTAGTGGGTAGAGTTGAAGTCGAAGATTCATTGGATATAGCGTACCAAAATAACATTTCAAGTATTGAAGTGGTGGATGATGAATTAGCAGATGAATTGCAAGATAGCAACGGCCTATACGAAGAATTCGATCCTTCTGTCCTAAGATCAATTTTAACTGAGCATGCTGAGGCAACATCAATGGAAAATAAGGACGAAGATTCAATTGATGAACATGAGACAAGCGAGGATGAAGAATTATATGATGAAAATGAAACAAGTGATGAAGAATTTTATAATGAAGAAAATGAAAATGAAACAAGCGATGAGGATTAAGCTATTTGTGTGTTTTATGATTTGTTCAATATTTATATGTTATTCCTTAAATTATTGTAATATGCAATAATATTACTTTATATTATTAATGACATTTTGATTTTTTTTATGATTATATTGTTATATTTATTATGTATACTTTATGTTTATATTTGTTATATTAAATTATTTTATATGTAAATATTTCATATTCATTACACATATGGCTTCTCGCGTTAAAGAAATAAAACAATCTAAGAAGAAAAAATACATTTTGCCGACTACAAGTCAACTTCCTCCACCTATACCAAATATGAGCCCTCCTCCTATGCCTCTTCGTCCTTCCATGCCAACTTCACAGCCATCTGACTTTTTCAAAGTGCCTCCCCCGTCTAGCTCGCTTCAGTATTACTCCATGCCTTCTCATAGTGGCTCAGCTTCGACCACCATTAATTTTATGCATATGCCTCATTTGCCAGCTTCTTCCTTGCGCGATCCTGCTAGTCAGTTTGGTGGCTCACCACCGATTGCATCCCCGAGCTATAGTAGCCAGCATGATGGTTCATCTTTTGTGCCCCGTACATCTCCCACTCAATTATCATCTCCATCATCATCCACTCCAAGTATATATAACTTGGATATTGGAGGCGCCAACGCAGCTGCATCCCCATCTAGCAGTACTTCCACAGTTGCCGGTACCGTGAGACAGTGTACTGGAGGGACTGTAGAGTATGATTCTCTTCATCGGCTGATTATCGTTGCCCGTGGCGACGAGTGAGTTTTCCTTCAATTTTCTTTTAAAATATTTCAATTAAATTTTGCATGTAATTAATTTAATGAATATTTATTTTATATGTTAAGTTTAATGCAGGTTTTGGCCATCTTATCAGGCCACACATATGGTGATGGAAGCTATGAAGCCATATTTTCATGAGCCGTAGAATTTCTGAAATCAGATACAGTACCAGATCAAAATGAATATGTGGAAATAATTTAAGGTAAAAATAAATTAAATTTTATTAATACTTATCCTCATTCGTCTAATATTATTTATTCCTTTTTGTAGGTTAGGTGCATATGGTAGCCTACATTTGAAAATCATATGAATGTTAACTTCGAGAAGAGAGCACAAAAGCGGATAACATATTCACATCATGTTGCTAGGAGATGTGGTACCAAGCCTGAGTGGATACTTGTAGATGTCTGGAATCAGCTATTGAAGAAGTGGAACAATGTTGAGTGGAAGAAGAAGAGTGAATAAGCAAAGTTAAACAGAGCTTTTACTAAGGGTGGAGCGTTGCATACTTGAGGTACTATTAGTTTTGCACCCTATCGTTTGAGATTGGTAATTTCATTATAAGATATTCGTAGTTTTACAAGTGTGTGTGTGTATGTGTGTGTGTGTGTATATATATATATATATATACACACACACACACACACACACACACATATATACCTCTAGTTACTTTTTAATTTTAAGGAAAAGTAAGGTGGGGGAGATGTGACTCATGCTGAGGTCTTTGCAGAGACCCATAAGAAAAAGTACAAGGACGACACAAGAGAATGATGGGTCAACTCGCGTGCTTCAGAGATATTTGTGTGTTCCCAACTCCAACACTATATTACTTTTTAGGATTATTTTATTTATATAAAATATAATATTTTTATTTCAAGACAAGTATCATAATGATCTTGATGTACTGCTATAAACTCAACCTGAAGGAACTCAACCGGCCCCGGAGGATAATGACTGCAATATGGACACAGGCGGCAGGTAGCGTGAATAAAGGTATAGATATTATGTAATTATCATTGGTATTAGTTTGAAAGTTGTGTGTTTGTTTTCTCATTACTTTTGCTTTCTTTTCTTTTTTTCTCGTGAAAATAAATAAAGGCTGAGTCTACCGAAGTGGAGTACAACTATCCTCTAGTCGTCCAGCAACATTATTTGTCGGTGCATCAGTTTCCCAAAAAGACATGGAAGCTATGCGTAAAAAAATAGATGAAATGTCGTGTAACGACCTGACTGGTCATTTTGCTGTTTAGAACCCCATTCCCCTAAATAAGACCTCCTGTACTTACTTTTACTGATTTATAACTTGCGGGGATGGTTGGTTCGCGAATTAGAAGAGTTTGGGTTGAAATCGAAACACTTGGTTCCTTAAGGTTGGCCTAAAAGGCCAAGTTTGACTTCGGTCAACGTTTTGAGCAAACGACCTCGAAATCCGGATTTGATGATTCCAACAGGTTCGTATGATGATTTCGGACTTGGGCGTATGTCCGGATCGGGTTTTGGATGACCCGAGAGCGTTTTGGTGCCTAATAGTGAAATTTGATTCCTTAAGGATTTTGAAGTTCTTAAATATTTGGTTTGGAGCAGGTTTTTGTGTTATCGAGGTCAGAACGGATTTCCGAGATCGGGAATAGTTTCGTATGGCCATTTAAGACTTGCACGCAAAATTTGGTGTCAATCCGAGTAGCGTAAGGGTGTTTCGTCGCATTTGAAGTAATTGAAGAACTTGAAGTTCATAAGTTTGATTCAATTGGTTTTAGGGGGTGATTCTTAGATTTAGCGTTGTTTTGGGCGTTCCGAGGGTTCGAGCGAGTCCATTTTATGATTTCAAACTTGTCGGTATGCTCGGGCGGGGGGCCCGAGCGTCAATCGGACGAGGCTCGAGTGAAGTTGGAAAATTTGGAAAGGAGCTGAAGCTCCAGTCTTCTGTCATAACCGATCCTGCGGTTGGCCAACCACAGGTGCGAGACCGCAGAAGCGATCATTCGCTCGCAGAAGCGGCCAAGCCAGGCCAAGCCCAAAACTGCAGAAGCGGCTCGTTTTCCGCAAAAGCGGCTTGTCCCTCGCAGAAGCGGCCCAGTTGAAATTCTATAGAAGCGGACACCTTTCCGCAAATGCGGTGGGCGCAGGTGCGGCCCAGGACCGCAGATGCGGAAATCACTGAAGCAGTGACCTTCATTTATTGCGGGTGTTAGCCATTTTTGACACATTTCCACCATTGTTTGGGCGATTTAGGAGCTTCCAAAGAGAGAAATTCCACCTAGCATCTTGAGGTAAGTTCATCCTACTTATTTTGAGTTTAATACTTGAGCCTTGGGTAGATTAACACACAAAGATTAGGGAAATATCATGGGATTAGAGCAAAACCTAGGGTTTTGATAAAAATTAGATTTTACCATGAAATTTGTTATGGAATGAAGTGGAAATCATATATTATTGATCCTTAGGTTATAGAGAACAACTTTTTTCGAAAAATATCGGAATCCGGACACGTGGGCCCGGGGTTGGATTTTAGGAAACTTGTGTTTAAGGTAGGAAAATTACTTTAGTAGTTAAAATGCCAAATCTTGAGCTTGTATTTACTACTTCCTACCCCGTTTAATTAGTTTTGGATCGTTCGGCTCCAAATTGAGGGTTTGAGCACGTTCTTGATATTGGAAGTATGCTTTGGAGCGAGGTGAGTCTCCTTTCTAACCTTGTAAGAGGAAATTGTCCCCATAGGTGAAATAATTGAATAATTTGCCACTAAATGTGGGGGCTATGTACGCACTAGGTGACGAGAGTCCATCGTAGCCACTAATATGCTTAAGTCCGGGTAGTCTAGGACCCAAAATCATATTTTATGTGATATTCTTGTAACTTTATGACCAATTTGGATTGCTTAAATCATGTTGAATGTGTTAAATGAATTTATTAAGAGGAACTTCACTTCCTTGGCCTTTTAAAGAGAAATTGACATTCTTTGAATAATTTTTTCCCTGATATATCCCTGTTTGACTGTTGTTGTGCTTAATTATATTCACCGCGTCGCACGAATGATTCGCGAGCGGGGTAATAGATGCATCTATGGTTCGCGTCGTTCGACCCTCCAGTAGTGCACACTTCATTTTTATGTTGGATCGGGTCGTACGACCTCGGCACTATTTGCGCATGCTTCTTGCTCGGTATTTTTCTGTTAAATGCCCTGAAATATAAATGGCTAACTCTGATATTATCTAAGGAATTACCTATCACTTCCTGCTATAAATTGTTATTTATTTGTGACATCCATGCTTAGTATAACACTTTCCTATATATTAATTGACCCTAGTAAGTGTCAAGTCGACCTCTCGTCTCTACTTCTTCGAGATTAGACAGGATACTTACTGGGTACATATTGTTTATGTACTCATACTACGCTTCTGTACTTAATTGTACAGGATCTGAGGCAGGTACAGCTGGTTACCAGTCCGGTGCGCATACTTGATCGTAGTCTGAGATTCCACGGTGAGCTGCTCCTTTCCTATGCCGTTCAGCCGTGTGTTGGAGTCTCTCTGTACTTTTGGCTGTCTATTCTAGTTCAGACAGTAGGATAGATTTACTCTTTTGTGTATTCTACTAGATGCCCACATACTTGTCACACTAGGTCTTGGCACACACATTGGTAGACTATTCTTTTGGGATTGTATAATTATTAACTTACGTTGCTAATTTTCACCTGTTTTAAATTCAAATTAAGGAATTGCTGTAACTGTTTTAGTAAAGTAAAATTTGAACTCACTAATATTTCCGCGTTGGCTTGCCTGACAACGGCGTTGGGCGCCATCACGACCTGTAGTGAAATTGGGTCGTGACAACATGGTATTAGAGCACTAGGTTCACGTAGGTCTCACAAGTAATGGGCAAACCTAGTAGAGTCTTGCGGATTGGTACAGAGACGTCTATATTTATCTTCGAGAGGCTATAGGATGTTAGGAAACTACTCTTTCTTCATTTCCTATCGTGCAGTGGTTAGTATACTAAATTTCCCTCTTCTATTCTCTCACAGATGGTGACGACACACACGGCCGATGTTCCAGACCCGGGAGGAGCTGCTCCCCCTGTTGCTAGAGGCCGAGGCAGAGGCTGGGGGAGGGCACCGGCCCAAGGTAGGGGACGAGGGCGTCCTAGAGTTGTTCCAGTAGCACCACCAGCGGATCCTGCGGGAGATCCTATCATTGAGGAGCAGGGCGAGGTGCCCTCAGCTGAGCCTACCTCGGCAGACTTCATGACAGCACCGGGTTTCCAGGAGGTCATGGGCCGCATGCTGCGGTTCATGGACACCATGACTCAGGCTAGTTTATTTCCGGCGGATCCAGCTACATCACAAGCAGGAGGGGGAGCACAGACCCCTACTGCTCAGGCTCCTAGTCATGCAGCTACAGTGTATCAGACTCCGGGTGCACTATCCACGGGTGGGGCTCAGCCAGTTGCAGCAGCAGTGCCCGAGCCCAGACCAGCTGCAGATGGAGATTCGCAGAAGTTATTAGACAGATGGACAAGGTTACACCCTCCTGTCTTCGGGTGGAGCGTCATGAGGATGCCCAGGACTTCATTGATAGGTGCAGGGACAGACTGCACAACATGAGGATATTGGAGTCGCATGGGGTTGACTTCATTACTTTCCAGCTGGAGAGCAGGGCCTGTAGATGGTGGCAGTCGTATGTTCTTGGCAGACCAGCAGGTTCTCCTCCCATCACTTGGGGTCAATTCACCACAGTTATTCCTGGATAGGTATATCCCACCCTTTGAGAGGGAAGAGCTACGGTACCAGTTTCAGTAGCTAGAGCAGGGTTAGATGTCCGTGACCGACTATGAGGCGAGGTTTTCTGAGTTATCCCGCCATGCACTGATGATACTTCCTACTGACGCAGAGAGGGTGCGGAGGTTTGTTGCAGGGTTGCATTCTGGCATTAGGGCCAACATGGCCCGAGAGGTGGAGATGGGGACTCCTTATCAGCTAGTGGTATAAATCGCTCGGAGGATTGAGCGCTACCGTCTGAGGGGTAGGGAGCAGATGCAGCAGGACAAGAGGGATAGATTTTCTGGAGAGTTCAGAGGTGCCCCGGCTAGGGGTAGAGGTCAGTTTGGGAGGGGTCAGCCTATTGGGCCCCCATATTCCGCACCACCACCTGCTCGAGGTGCTCCAGCGCGCCCCTATTCAGTGCCATGCCAGAGGGTTCTTATCGCCCTCCAGCTATTCAAGGTTCCTCCAATGGGTATTCAGGTCCCCAGGGTTCTTCTGGTTCCTATTTTAGTGCTATGCCAGAGAGTTCTTACCGTCCCCCAGCTATACAGAATTCCTCCGGTGGGTATTTGGGCCATCAGGGACAGGCTTCCGGACAGCAGGTCATGGTGCCGAGAGGTTGTTACGAGTGTGGAGATCCGAGTCACATGAAGAGGACCTGCCCCAGACTTCGGGGCAAGGCAGTTCAGCAGGGTCAGCAGCCCATGGTTTCAGCACCGGTTGCCCAGCCGCCTAGAGGCGGGGGACAGAGAGGTAGAGGTCGTCCTAGAGGTGGAGGCCAGACAGGGAGAGGTCAGCCAGCTACTGCTCAGTCAGGGGGAGGCCAGCCAGCCGGCGCTCCTATCAGATTCTATGCTCTTTCGGCTAGACCTGATGTATTGGCCTCAGATGCTGTTATCACAGGTATTATTTCCGTCTGCGGTAGGGATGCTTCAGTGCTATTTGATCCAGGGTCTACCTATTCATATGTGTCATCTCTGTTTGCCCGTTTCCTGGTTATTCCTCGTGAGCCTTTGGGCACTCCTGTTCATGTGTCCACCCCTGTGGGTGATTCTGTGGTTGTGGGTCGGATCTATCGGTCCTGTGTGGTCACACTCTGTGGTTTCGAGACTAGAGCAGATCTCCTGTTGCTTGATATGATCGACTTTGAGGTCATCCTGGGCATGGATTAGTTATCTCCATATCACGCCGTCCTAGATTGCCACTCCAAGACTGTTACATTAGCAATGCCAGGGTTGCCAAGGTTGGAGTGGAAGGGTTCCACAGTTGATACATCTAGTCGGGTTATTTCCTTCCTAAAGGCTCGACGTATGGTTGAGACGGGTTGTTTGGCTTCGAGACCCTACCGTAGAGTCTCCAGCAATTGATTCAGTTCCAGTAGTCCTAGAGTTCGCCGACGTTTTTCCTTCTGACCTACCTGGCATGCCACCGGATCGTGATATTGATTTCTGTATTGATTTGGCTCCAGGTACCCAGCTTATATCTATCCCACCGTACCGTATGGCTCCGAAAGAGTTGAAAGAGTTGAAGGAGCAGCTTGAGGAGTTGTTAGCAAAGGGGTTTATTAGACCGAGTGTGTCACCTTGGGGTGCACCAGTGTTGTTTGCAAAGAAGAGGGATGGGACCATGCGGATGTGCTTTGATTACCGCCAGTTGAACAAGGTTACCATCAAGAACAAGTACCCGCTGCCGCGCATTGATGATTTGTTCGCCCAGTTGCAGGGTGCTAGGGTGTTCTCTAAGATTGACTTGAGATCAGGATACCATCAGTTGAGGATTCGGGACTCAGATGTTCCGAAGACTGCTTTCCGTACTAGATATGGTCATCACGAGTTTCTGGTGATGTCCTTTGGCTTGACTAATGCCCCAGCGGCGTTTATGGACTTGATGAACAGGGTGTTCAGACCTTATATTGATTCCTTTGTCATCGTCTTCATTGACGACATCTTGATATACTCACGTAGCCTGGGGGAGCACGAGCAGCATTTGAGAGTAGTGCTTCAGACCTTGCGAGAGCAGAAGCTATATGCTAAGTTCTCCAAGTGCGAGTTTTGGCTGGAGTCAGTGGCATTCTTGGGGCATATTGTGTCTGGAGAGGGTATTAAGGTGGATCCCAAGAAGATTGAGGCAGTTCAGAGTTGGCCACGTCCTACTTCAGTGACCGAGATCAGGAGTTTCTTGCGGTTAGCAGGTTATTACTGGCGATTCGTGCAGGGCTTTTCATCTATTGCGTCACCTCTGACTAGATTGACCCAGAAGGGTGCTCCTTTCCGCTGGTCCGATGATTGTGAGGTGAGCTTTCAGAAGCTCAAGACGGCTTTGACTACAGTACCAGTTCTTGTGTTGCCTTCCGATTTAGGGATGTATACGGTATATTGCGATGCTTCACGCATTGGCTTGGGTTGTGTATTGATGCAGGAGGGGCGAGTTATTGCATATGCCTCCCGTCTGCCGAAGATTCATGAGAAGAATTATCCTGTGCACGATCTAGAGTTGGCGGCGATTGTTCGTGCTCTTAAGATATGGAGGCATTATCTGTATGGGGCGTCATGTGAAGTTTACACTGATCATCGCAGCTTACAGCACTTGTTCAAGCAGAGGGATCTCAACTTGAGGCAGCGTATATGGCTTAAGCTACTGAAGGACTATGACATCACCATTCTTTAACATCCGGGCAAGGAAAATGTGGTCGCGGATGCCTTAAGCAGGAAAGCAGAGAGTATGGGTAGCTTGGCATTCATTCCAGCAGAGGAGAGGCCACTAGCCTTGGACATTCAGTCCTTGGCTAATAGACCTGTGAGGTTGGATATTTCAGAGCCCAGCCGAGTCATTGCGTGTGTTGTTGCTCAGTCTTCATTATTGGGGGAGATCAAGGCCCGGCATTTTGATGATCCGCATCTGGCATTTCTCAGAGAGACGGTGCTACAGGGTAGTGCCAAGGAGGTTTCTATTGGCAAGGATGGTGTCCTGCGACTCAAGGATCGCCTATGTGTTCCTAATGTTGATGGCTTGAGGGACAGGATTCTAGCAGAGGCACATAGTTCGCGGTATTCTATTCACCCAGGTGCTACGAAGATGTATCGTGACCTGAGACAACATTATTGGTGGCGGCGGATGAAGAAAGACATAGTTGAGTATGTGGCTAAGTGTTTGAATTGCCAGCAAGTATGAACACCAGAGGCCATGTGGCCTACTTCAGCAGATGCCTATCCCTGTGTGGAAGTGGGAGCGCATTACTATGGACTTCGTAGTTGGGTTGCCCCGGACCTTACAAAATTTTGATGCAGTGTGGGTTATTATTGACAGGTTGACCAAGTCGGCACACTTCATTCCGATTGTGACTACTTATACTTCAGAGAGGTTGGCTCAGATTTACATTCGGGAGATAGTCCGGTTGCACGGTGTGCCTGTTTCCATCGTATCAAATAGAGGCCCTCAGTTCACCTCCCATTTCTAGAGAGCCGTTCAAAGTGAGTTGGGGACCCGTGTGGAGCTCAACACAGCATTTCATCCTTAGACCGACGGACAGTCGGAGCGGACAGTTCAGATTCTGGAGGACATGCTTAGGGCATGTGTGATTGACTTTAGAGGACAGTGGGATCAGTTTTTGCCTTTGGCTGAGTTTGCTTACAACAATAGTTATCAGTCCAGCATTGAGATGGCCCCATTCGAGGCTTTATACGGCCGGCGATGTCGTTCTCCTATCGGGTGGTTTGAGGCCGGAGAGGCTAAGTTGTATGGTACAGATCTGGTAAAAGATGCCTTGGAGAAGGTGAAGTTGATTCAGGAAAGACTTCGCACAACACAGTCCAGACAGAAGAGTTACGCGGATCAGAAGGCGCGTGATCTATCATTCATGGTCGGCGAGAAGGTCCTCTTGAAAGTCTCGCCGATGAAGGGTGTCATGAGATTCGGGAAGAAGGGCAAGTTGAGCCCAAGGTTTATTGGCCCATTTGAGGTGTTGAAGCGAGTTGGGGAGGTGGCATATGAGCTTGCTTTACCTCCCAACTTATCGGGAGTCCATCCAGTTTTTCATGTGTCTATGCTTCGGAGGTATCATGCCGACTGGTCTCATGTGTTAGACTTCAGCACTATTCAGCTAGCCGAGAGATTGAGCTACGAGGAGGAGTCAGTTTCCATTATTGATAGGCAGGAGCGCCAGTTGAGGTCCAAGAGAGTTTTTGCAGTAAAGGTCCAGTGGAGGGGCCAACCAGTCGAGGAGGAGACCTGGGAGTCCGAGGAGGACATGCGGAGCAGACATCCACACTTATTCGGCACTTCAAGTATGAATCTAAACCCGTTCGAGGATGAATGTTTGTTTAAGAGGTGGAGAATGTAACGACCCAACTGGTCGTTTTGCTGTTTAGAACCCCGTTCCCCTAAATAAGACCTCCCGTACTTGCTTTTACTGATTTATGACTTGCGGGGATGGTTGGTTCGGGAATTGAAAGAGTTTGGGTTGAAATCGGGACACTTGGTTCCTTAAGGTTGGCCTAAAAGGCCAAGTTTGACTTCGGTCAACGTTTTAAGCAAACGACCTCGGAATCCGTATTTGAGGATTCCAACAGGTTCGTATGATGATTTCGGACTTGGGCGTATGTCCGGATCGGGTTTTGGATGACCCGAGAGCGTTTTGGTGCCTAATAGTGAAAGTTGATTCCTTAAGGATTTTGAAGTTCTTAAATATTTGGTTTGGAGCGGGTTTTAGTGTTATGAGGTCCGAACGGAGTTTCGAGATCGAGAATAGTTATGTATGGCCATTTAAGACTTGCACGCAAAATTTGGTGTCAATCCGAGTAGCGTAAGGGTGTTTCGTCGCATTTGAAGTAATTGAAGAACTTGAAGTTCATAAGTTTGATTCAATTGGTTTTAGGGGGTGATTCTTAGATTTAGCGTTGTTTCGGGCGTTCCTAGGGTTCGAGCGAGTCCGTTTTATGATTTCAAACTTGTCGGTATGTTCTGACGGGGCCCGGGGGCCCCGAGCGTCAATCGGACGAGGCTCGAGTGAAGTTGGAAAATTTGGAAAGGAGCTGAAGCTCCAGTCTTCTGTCATAACCGCATCTGCGGTTGCCCAGCCGTAGGTGCGAGACCGCAGAAGCGGTCGTTCGCTCGCAGAAGCAGCCAAGCCAGGCCAAGCCCAAAACCGCAGAAGCGGCTCGTTTTCCGCAAAAGCGGCTTGTCCCTCGCAGAAGCGGCCCAGCGGCCCAGTTGAAATTCCGCAAAAGCGGACACCTTTCCGCAGATGCGGTGGGCGCAGGTCCTGCCCAGGACCGCAGATGCGGAAATCACTAAAGCAGTGACCTTCATTTATTGCGGGTGTTAGCCATTTTTGACACATTTCCACCATTGTTTAGGCGATTTGGGAGCTTCCAAAGAGAGAAATTCCACCTAGCATCTTGAGGTAAGTTCATCCTACTTATTTTGAGTTTAATACTTGAGCCTTGGGTAGATTAACACACAAAGATTAGGGAAAAATTATGGGATTAGAGCAAAACCTAGGGTTTTGATAAAAATTAGATTTTACCACGAAATTTGTTATGGAATGAAGTAGAAATCATATATTATTGATCCTTAGGTTATAAAGAACAACTTTCTTCAAAAAATATCGGAATCCGGGCACGTGGACCCGGGGTTGGATTTTAGGAAACTTGTGTTTAAGGTTGGAAAATTACATTAGTAGTTAAAATGCGAACTCTTGAGCTTGTATTGACTACTTCCTACCTCGTTTAATTAGTTTTGGATTGTTCGGCTCCAAATTGAGGGTTTGAGCACGTTCTTGATATTGGAAGTATGCTTTGGAGCGAGGTGAGTCTCCTTTCTAACCTTGTAAGAGGGAATTGTCCCCATAGGTGAAATAATTGACTAATTTGCCACTAAATGCGGGGGCTACGTACGCACTAGGTGACGAGAGTCCGTGCGTGACCACTAATATGCTTAAGTCCGGGTAGTCTAGGACCCAAAATCATGCGTTATGTGATATTCTTGTAACTTTATGACCAATTTGGATTGCTTAAATCTTGTTGAATGTGGTAAATGAATTTATAAAGAGGAACTTCACTTCCTTGGCCTTTTAAAGAGAAATTGACATTCTTTGAATAATTATTTCCCTGATATATCCATGTTTGACTGTTGTTATGCTTAATTATATTGATCGCGTCGCACGAATGATTCGCGAGCGGGGTAATAGATGCATCTATGGTTCGCGCCGTTCGACCCTCCGACAGTGCACACTTTATTTTTATGTTGGATCGGGTCATACGACCTCGGCACTATTTGCGCATGCTTCTTGCTCGGTATTTTTCTGTGAATTGAACTTTTGTTAAATGCCCTGAAATGTAAATGGCTAACTGTGATATTATCTAAGGAATGATCTATCACTTCTTGCTATAAATTGTTATTTATTTGTGACATCCATGCTTAGTATAACACTTTCCTATATATTAATTGACCCTAGTAAGAGTCAAGTCGACCTCTCGTCTCTACTTCTTCGAGATTAGACGGGATACTTACTGGGTACATATTGTTTATGTATCATACTACGCCTCTGTATTTAATTGTACAGGATCTGAGGCAGGTACATCTGGTTACCAGTCTAGTGCGCATACTTGATCGTAGTCTGAGATTCCACGGTGAGCTGCTCCTTTCCTATGCCGTTCAGCCGCGTGTTGGAGTCTCTCTGTACTTTTGGCTGTCTATTCTAGTTCAGACAGTAGCATAGATTTATTCTTTTGTGTATTCTACTAGATGCCCACATACTTGTCACACTAGGTCTTGGCACACATATTGGTAGACTATTCTTTTGGGGTTGTATAATTATTAACTTACGTTGCTAATTTTCACCTGTTTTAAATTCAAATTAAGGAATTGCTGTAACTGTTTTAGTAAAGTAAAATTTGAACTCACTAATATTTCCGCGTTGGCTTGCCTGACAACGGCGTTGGGCGCCATCACGACCTATAGTGAAATTGGATCGTGACATGTCGCAAGAACGAGACGCAACTCAGGCCTTGATAAAAAAAATTACTAACAAAAAGAAAAGCTAGAAAGGCAGTCAATCTACAATGGAGTCTGAATCTTAGGAGGAGACTGAGTGTGACTAGGAATAGCTATTGGAATGTGCATGTTAAATTTTAGAGTTGAAATTGGAGACAAGTTTAATTCATGAATTTGAGTTAGTATTTTGATAATTGGTTGATCGTAATTAATATTGTTTGATTATTTGTTTGGATTGTTATAAATATTATTGGTCGGTTAGATTGTTATCAATATTGGATTTGGATTGTTATACTAGGTGTTTGGTTGGTTTTTTTAGGTGTTGGTTGGTTGTTTTATTTCGCAAGTGGTTTAATTGAAAATACAATATAATTCTGCTAAAAATTTTATAGATTTGGGTCTGATTTGCGACTAAATCAGTCCCAAATATCACCAGATTTTACCCAGATTTATGACCGGTTCGGTGGCGAATTTTGAATTTCTGAATTTTTTAAATTTTTTAATATTCAATATGTACGACTGTTTTGGTCGAATATCTAATTAAATATTAATTTTATTATTTAAATTTCCGACCGAATCTGTCGGATTTAATTTTTATTTTGATAAATGATCGAATCAGCAACAAATTTACCGACCAATTCACTTGCAATCACTTAAATCCAAATCCATCCTTTATTTTCAATTTGCGACCAAATCCGTCGGAAATTTCTGACTGATTCAGCCACAAATTTTTTTATGACCACGTGTTTTCCGACAAACCTTTTTCGGTCAAAAATCCGCGGAAAAACTCGATTTCAGATCGATTTGACGGTCTAAAATTGGCCTTCTCTAGTAGTTACATTGCATATTTTATCCCAATTGTATTTTTTAGATACAATGAATATATATTTCAACTATGTATTTCTTATCTCTTTTTTTCGATCCAAATCTGTAAAAGTTAGTTGAAACTCATTTATTTTAACCAAATAAAAAGAAGATTTGGCCAAAGTAATGAAGTTCAAATGATGTATTTTTTACAAAAAGAAAAAAGTAATGTGTATTTTTATTTTTATTTTCATGCAACTATTTATTTAAACTATACATTTTTTTCTCAAGTCAAATTCGCAAATATTTGGTCGAAATTTTACTATTTTTAGTTAAAATATTTTCTAGCCAATATGTGGAGTTCCAACAACATTTTTTTAATTTTCTTTAGATGCAATAATAATATGTTTTACTCGTATATTCCTTCTTTTTCTAACCAAATATATATTAGCCAAATAAAAAATTATAGTAAAAATAACGTTGTTTCAAGTTTTTTCTAAACGAAAAAAATGATTTCAATAGTTGGTGGACTTAAAAAGATAAAAATATATGTTTATTGTAAAAAAAATATCACATGGACGAAAAAATCCATGTGATAGCGTGTGTGTCACACTTTCATGGATTGTGAGCATCCAATGGGGTTGAGGCTATAAAATTATCAAGTTCGTAGGGGTATTAAAGACTGGGCAAACTTTAAGTGGGCGTTTGGACATAAGATTTGTAAAATTCCAAAACATGTGACAATGGTATTTGAAATTTAGAGTTGTGTTTGGACATGAATATAATTTTGGGTTGTTTATGAAGTTTTGTGAGTGGTTTGAGTGAAAATTTTGAAAAACGACTTTTTTGAGTTTTTCAAATTTTCGAAAATTTTCAAAATGCATCTTCAAGTGAAAATTAAAAATTTTATGAACAAACACTAATTTCAAAAAAAGTGACTTTTTTTTAAGAAAAGAATTTTTTTTATATCCAAACGGGCTCTAAGAGGGAGCTAAATAAAAGTTGTCAATTTCAGAAAGTTCACGGGGCGCCCTATTTGGTCGCCCCCATTTAACCTATATCCATTTTTTTTTAAAATTTTAACTTGTACCCACTTTTTAAACAACTTCAGCCCCCTTTCTCCTCCTCCTTCTCCTCCTTTGTTTTCTTCTTCTTCTTCTTCTTCTTCTTCTTCTTTCTTCTGCTGCTGTTGGTGCTGCTATGAAACTTCAGTTCATGGGATGATTGTCATAAGTATGTTTATCAGATTATTTAAAAATAAATTATAAATAATTACGTAAGTTAGTAGACAATAATTTGTGAATATTTCCACGTACGGGAAGTTTAAGGTCACACTTAGTTGATTCTTTTCATTGATTGATTATGTTCTTTTCACGTTTATTTGTTTCCAAAATTTTATGATTTAGATACTGTTGGCAATCTGATTATTTTATAGTAGTCTGATTATAACAAAACTAATGAATCCAGGACAAAAAAATTCAGCTTATTTAGTGCTGAAGTTTTTACAAATGAACTAAATAACTTCAGCATCTTCTGCTGAAGTTTTTGAACAAGCTTTATGACAAAATTAATGAATCCAGGACAAAAAAACTTCAGCTTATTTAGTGCTGATGTTTTTACAAATGAACTAAATAACTTCAGCATCTTCTGCTGAAGTTTTTGAAAAAGCTTATCCAGGACAAAAAAAAAACTTCAGCTTATTTAGTGCTAAATGAACTAAATAACTTCAGCATCTTCTGCTGAAGTTTTTGAAAAAGCTTAATGACAAAACTAATGAATCCAGGACAAAAAAAACTTCAGCTTATGTAGTGTAATTACAAACAAAAACTTCAGCAAATAGAGAACAAAACTTCAGCTACAATGCTTAAGTTCAGCAATTACAAACAAAAACTTCAGCAAATAGAGAACAAAACTTCAGCTACTATGCTTAAGTTCAGCAATTACAAACAAAAAGTTCAGCACACTTGGTTCAGCACACTTGCTACTTCAGGCCCGTCTACTAGAATGCTGAAGTTTTGCGTGATTGTCTTTGCTACTTCAGCCCCGTATGCTAAAGTTACGCGAAAGTGGGTACGCTTGCAATTTTTTTGCAAAACAGGCACAAGTTAAAACGTGACCCGAAAACGGGTATAGATGCAAATGGCCCGATCTATTCTGCCTTTATTATACGGAGAAATTGATCCAAATGACTATTGGGGTAAGGAAGGGTCCGAGTTAGGGGAGACAGATATTAATGTGGTTCAGTTAGCGCAACAACTATTCTTGAATTTCTAGTACACTTCTGATCAATGTTTTAAAAGGCGGGGGCGTGAGGCGAGGCGTTTTACCTCTGACAAGGCGAGGCGTAAGCCCTAAGACATGGGGCGTAAGTCCCATGGATCTTTAAATTTTACTAATTTCAAGAATTTTAAGATAGTATAAAATAAAAAATAATTATAAAAATTACATTAAATCATAAAATTATAATAAATAATCTATTTAAATTATTTATAATTCGTAATTCAACTATGAATAATATGAAAATTATGACATATATTGCAAATTAGCTGCACCGTCGTTACAACTCAAACATCAAAAGTAATGTATTTGATACAAAATCTTATATGTATCTCTTAAGGAGTAATGAATCTTGAAAGAATTTCGATATTATAATTTGATATTTTTCTTAAAATACTCCTTTTATTTAATATGCTTTCTATTTGAAAGAGAGTTTATATAAAAACATAATTCACAATTTAAATATTATTCTCTAGCATCATTTATTTTTAAGTTCGAACAAGTTAATAAAGTGACACATAATTCACCATACAATACCATGATAACTAATTATTTGTAAATAGTTACTAGCTGATATTGAGCTATTAAATTAATAAGTATTGTATCTTGTAAACCTGAAAAAAATAATTATGAAAAAATTACAGACTATTGTATAGTAAAGACAAACAAAAGTTAATAAATAAATACTTTTTAAATGAAAGATTTATTTAAAATTAACTATCATAGCAGTCTTAGTGGATAACGTGCAATAATTTTTATCTTAATTATGACAAAATACAGTCAACTTAATGATTTATGATTAAGAAAAAAGTAATTTTGGATAACAACAACAACAACAACAACCCAATATAATCCCACTTAGTGGGGTCTGGGGAGGGTAGTGTGTACGCAGACCTTACCCCTACCCTGGGGTAGAGAGGCTGTTTCCAAAAAGACCCTCGACATCCTTCCCTCCAAGAACTTCCCACCTTGCTCTCGGGGAGACTCGAACTCACAACCTCTTGGTTGGAAGTGGATAACAATAATTTATTACATACAATTGCATAAAGTTCTATTAGGCGAGCCCAGTACGCTGGGCGTTGGGCGTGTCCGGGGCGTAAGCCCCAATGGCCGAGGCGTAAGTCTCACGGAACTAAGCCCCACACATAAGCCCAGAGGCGTTTTACGAGTGTTCCGCCTTGGGGCGAGTCCCGGGGCGAGTCCCAATTCTGCCTGCTTCCAATAGATGTCGTCACTATTACTCCATTTAATTCGTCTCTCGCTGTCTAAAGCCACAGTCCATTTCGCTTATACACCAAGAAATCATTTGGCAATTATCCCATGTAACGTTTGTCCCAAGCCTTTGCTGCAACTCCCTTTGATGGACTAACGTGGAAATAATTAAGACAAAAACCAATATGTTTTGGTTTTAAATATTTTATTTATGTGTCTTATTTTTTCTTTGATCTGGTTTAAAGGATCTATTTATTTATTTACTCAGTTACATCCTTAGTGATGTTCGCTAATAAAAATGACACGACATGTTTAATATGTTATACATCTTTTTAGTTTAGCACCATAAGAATAAAAAAAAATCTTTACAATCTTAATTTCTCTTTCAGCAAACTAAGAGCCCGTTCCTTTTTTTTTCCCAGATCCCATTAGTGGAATTTTACTGGATTGTTGTTGTTGTTGTCTTCGAAATCAGTGTTTGTTCATAAAATTTCTAATTTTCACTAGAAGATGCATTTTGAAAAATTTTGAAAATTTGAAAAACTTCAAGAAGCTGTTTTTCAAAATTTTCACTCACAAAACTTAAAAAACAACTAACCCAAAATTATATTCATGTTCAAATATAATTTTAAATTTCAAAAACTATTTTCACTTGAAAATATTTTTTACCCTGTTTTTGGAATTTTACAATTCTTATGTCCAAACGCACACTAAGACACTTGCAATGAAATGGAGGGAGCAATGACTACTCATGGAAATAACACGACAATTTACTGTTTGGTAACCTTTTTTTTTTCCTGTTTCGATATTATTTTTAAAGTTCGGGTAATGTTTATGTTTATTAAAAGGAAAAGTGTTTTTTACTATAATTCTTTTTATTCCTAAAGTTTGAACCCAAAATCTTTAGTTAAAAATGAATAGGTCATATTAGATGAAACTTGATGGTAATAAAATAACAACTAACTTTAAAAAGACTATTAGATGGAGATTGTAGTTACTTTTCCTTTATTTCGATTAGTAATTGAAAATTATCGAATAAAAACATTCGGAATTCGGGTAATCGGACAAAAATCACACAAAATAGAGATCCAGAATCCGGTTTGAACCTTACTCCGGACCCATGCGCAGTGAAACGATAAAGAATAAACAAATCTTTTCTGATTCCATGATTTTCCTTCCATTTTCATTATATTTTCTTTTCAATTAGTATTAGTACCCACGTGGATGCGCGTACACTAGTCATGTCAAATATTTAAGTTATTTGGATTGTATGTAAATAATCTTAAAATTTACACTTTCTCAGTAAATATAGATAATCATTGGATATTAACTACGTGAAAAAAATTAACCATTTCTTCTATTTTTTTTTTTTGATACCATTCTTGCTGGTGTCATAGGATCCTAAAAATAGTTTAGAAGCAAAATAATAACTCATATTTACGGCAAAACAATCAATTGTTGAGACAATGAATGACTCTTTGGATAAGACTTAACTCTTTTACTACTACTTGAACTCTTATTTGGTGTGTTGATATCTCATAAAAAATAATTCTTTCTTAAAATTTCAGTTTCCAAAACATTATTTTTTAATAATAATTATTTTTATAATAATATGATTGAAAATATTATTCTTAATTTAAAACTCATTTTAGTTGGCTATCTAAAAATATAAAAAAATTCTTTAGCTAGTGATTTTTTTTTTACTCCATTTTGATATTTGACATTAACCATGTTAAATATCTGAGTTACTTGAATTATATGTAAATAACCTCATTTAAACCTTCTAAATAATTATTGATAATCGTCAGATATTAATTAAGAAACACTACATGAAAAAAGACTAACATTTTTTCAATTCTCGTAGTGATAATTTTATTTTTGCACTATTCTCATAGGTGTCATTGGAACCTAAAAGTATCCACAAAGTGAAATAATAACTCATATTTATGGGAAAGCACAAAGGTTGACACGATATAAACGATTCTTTGATTATGACGTGACTCTTATACTACAACTTGAACTCTTATATATTATTGTTGCTCCCAAACGCACACGCAAGTATACGTGGTCGACAAGTAATATAATGATAAGTTCAGTGTCGAACCCACAGAGACTTGTATAACTACTCACTAAATCACTAAAATTGTTATTCAATCCAGCTAAAATCAAGGTCCAATAATATGATTATATTATACTACGATTCTAAATAATAACTAAATTATCAAGTAACGAGTTGATTGTTTTGTATTCAGTAGAGACAAGTATTCCAAGGTTGTGATCGATTCACCAATCTTATTGTGCTCTAATCAACTCTCCCTCTCATACAATTCACTCATGGTTGCTAAATAATCGATAATTGCTCTCATAGCCTTCTCCCGAAGTACTACTCGCCTATTCAAAATAGATTAACGCCTATATTCCTATGAAATCAATATATTAAGAACGCATTAAGATTACGATATTTAATTAAGCACGGTGACTAGGTATATTCCTATCCTAACCACAAATCCGCTCCCCCTAAGGGTTAAGATCATGCTCTCTTCAATTCTTCTCTAATCTAAACACGGCTTTCCCAAGCATAGCATAGATAGTAAATAGAACCTAACTGCTGGCCAGATAATTAAGCAATTAATCACAAAATTGAAGAAACAACCATATATTAGTGAATTATAATCGAGGTTAAGTCAACGTTAAACAACAATATTCATGGCTAAATCACAACACTAGAACAATGGGTTTTTAGCCACTCATGATGTAATCAAACAATTGCATAAGTTTTGAATAATTGAAAATACTAGAAAAGATGAAGAAAACAGAGAATTCTCCGCTTCCTCACGATCCCGTGTGTGTTTTTCTCCAAAGTGGCGTCTCCCCCCTCAAAAATAGGCTTATTCTTTCTTTTATATGTGTTGGGTAGGTCTAGGGCCGAATAAACCGTGTCCCGGGCAAAATAGGACAAAATCACATCACCGACGCCCTGGGTAGCGCCAGGCGCCCACCAGGGCGCTGCCTCTAATTTCAATTCTGTCTCCAACGCCACAGGCAGCGCCAGGCGCCACCTGTGGCGCCCAAATGCCCAATTTTTTTGTTTTGTTCGTTTTGGCTCAATTCTTGCGCGTTTCGCCCCCAATTGCTCCCGAATCATTCCTATACATAAAAACACTTCAAATTAATATAAATCATAGCATTTAACATCCCAAATTCACGAAACAAAAGTAAAATATGAGGCGATATACATAGAAATATATATGTTTTAAGCTAAACATCAACACCCCTCACTTAGACTCTTGCTCGTCCTCGAGCAATGGGACTATCTAATAAACCCCCAACTACGTACAAGTCTCAATTATAGAGGAACACCTTAACTTTTAACCACACACTATACCCTTGACTATGATCAATACCGGCACACAAGCATGAACACACAAAATTTCACATTCTTCCCGTTTAAGCATGCCCAAGTATAATATTTCAATTCAATCAATTCCAGCAACCTAATTGTCACCACCCAACCTCAAAAGCCGATTTGTAACTACTAAGCACCCTCAATTCATGCACTTACCCACCAAGAAAGTTTACAACATTACCAATCATTCATGAGATCATGTGCCCCCACCAACAAACAAAAGAGTGAATATAGATAGTCCACACATTCAAATATACGTTTGAATATAGATTAAGGACATCGCACAATTGAACAAAATTCGCTCACTCTCACAGAGAATTCATATGCATCCCGTGGTCGTACCATAAGCTTGCCCGTAGTGTATATCTCTACTAATTTAAGCTAGCCAAATCTAGGATCAATTAGGACTTTAAGGTTGTAATGTAGGCTAAGGGACGGGTATGATAAATTTAGAAATGGTGACTTGGCCTCCTAAGCACTTTAATACACTACATTCACAATTCAAGCACATATTCTTCTCAACCAATTTACTTGCCATATACAACATAACCCTCTTTTCAATTAAGCACTTCTATAATTCCACTAGCACAAATCATTAAGAATTGGAGGTGTGTATTTTTTTTCTACATACTTTCACTATTATTTTTCTTTTCTTTTTCTTCTCTTTTGTTTCCTTTTCTTCACACACTCCATACATTAAGGTTCATTGGCTAGTGACTTTTGATTTCAACTTTAGTGCACCAACGGGCCCTTTCATGGTTCCACTCAAAAGCAACTCCCCAATCTCTAACCTTACTTCTTTTAGTGACTAAGTGTCTTAGGAGGAAAAAGTTCAATCAATATCAACTTAAGAACAAAATAGGGGTATGGCTTGTAATGTAGGTGCCAAAAGAAAGGTCTATAGGCTCAAAGGGGCTAGCAACGGAAAATTTTATTTTTATGTGACAAGAACATTCATGATCAAGCAAGAAAATGCCTACGTCATCTCCTAGATTAGCACAACTTACAATTTCTCTTCGATTAAGACACGGGGCAAGCTCTAGACTACACAGGATAGCACAGAAAATCAAAAATTCTCACACACATGTTGCACAAGACTCAATCAAAATGGTTCTGTTCAACTCTCAAGTCAAGCAAGCACACATAATTGAGGAATTTAAGCAACATTGCACTATGTGGCATACAAGTCAAACAACTGAGAGAGAGCGTCACAAAATAGGCTATTCACTTTACTTAGGCTTCACAATTCAAACCAAATACACGGAAAAACAGAATGTATGCCCTAACCTAATGTGCCAGCATCAACCATGTCAATGAGTATTTCAAAGCGATTCAGTTTCTTCCTAAACTAATCCTAAAAAAAATAAAGTACCCGGTTCGAGCTACATCCTTGGAAAAGAACCGGTGCCCAAAGAAAAACCAAGGAATACTACCTAGCTATAAAAAAAAAATTTTGGTATTTTTTAATCGGACTTTTATCCCTCAAGAAAATTGTTCAAAAGATCCATCGTCGGAAAAAGTCCGAGCTTCTTCAAATTTCTTTTTTCTTTTGATTTAAAGCAACTAAACTACACTAGACTAACTACACTAGAACTACTAAAAGAAACAAATTAAAACAAGTTGACACAAGATATACAACTACAGCACAGGTAGTATTCCTTCCACCCCACACTTAAACTATGCATAGCCCTCGATGCAAGTAAAAATGAAAAACAGAGTAGGGTAAAAAGAAAAACTCCCTGTTAGTCGGAGTCCACCTCCGCAGCATGCCCTCCACCACCAGCTCTGGGCTCAGCATCATCCGGCCCTAGAGGCACCAAAGCCATGGGCCCCGTATCATGTAAAAGCATCCCTACACACCCCACACTTAGCCCAAATTCATACACAAATATACTCGATTACTCAGACTTCACCGGTGCACCAAAATCCTCATTCAAGCATTTTAACAAATACATTGCGGGCATAAAGTGTGTGCTTCTAATTCAACAATGATGGAATATGGTGGCCCTCCCAATTTTCAACAAAGTAGAGGGAATTATAGTTTACTACTCCGTATACACAATAACCACACAATTTTCGACCAACACAAGTCACCCACCATAAAAATTTTATAAGAACTACATAGGGAAAAATATTTGGGGATTAGGGCTCTTGGGAATGGGATATCTAACAATTCAACATATAAACAAGAAGAAGAGGGAGAAGAAGAAAGAATAACTTACCTGGAGAGTGTAGAAGGAGGGCAAAATAAAAAACTTAGAGAAACTTCGGTGAGGAAGAAGAGAAAATCGGCAGAAGCTTCAGAAATTTTTCAGCGTTTCCTTTTTGTTTCCTTGGGTTTGATCGATGGTTTTGTGTTTGGGTGGGTTTGGGTTATGGTTAAGTTGGGTTGGGAGAGGATATGGGTATTAGGATGGGTTAGAATGTTTGTATAAATGGGTATTTGGGTGGGGTTAAATGGGTATGGGTCAATAAAGAAATAAAAGAAACGAAAATAAAATATAAAAAAAACTTACCTGATCCGCCCCCAGCCCGGCGCCTCGCACCCTGCCTAGCGCTGGGGTTTTTGCACATACTTGTCACACCTCCTTTTTCTGCAACTTACACCCCGCGAAGGGCGTAATAAAGGGAGTTATTTCCAACTTGAAGTGACAATCGGAACGGGATTTATTATTAAAATTCAGAGTCGCCACTTGGGAGATTAATGGTGTCCCAAGTCACCGGATGAATCCCGAACCGAGGAAATTATGACTCTGTTAACAGTCCGCGAACCAGAAATCCGAATAAGGAATTCTGTTAACCCGGGAGAAGGTGTTAGGCATTCCCGAATTCTGTGGTTCTAGCACGGTCGCTCAACTGTTGTATTTGATTTTATCTGATTTCAAAACATGTTCTAGCCTATGTGCCTTTTATTAGTGAACCGCTTTTATTATTATTTTTAATGAGAATTGCAACGTCGTGAAAACGCGTCTCGAACCACGTCGCACCAGTGCACCCGTGGTTGTTGACACATTTCGACTCCGTTGAGATTTGGATTTGGGTCACATAAATGTGCACCCGAGTTTAGGAATGTAATTTTATTAAAATCGTGCCTAAAGAGTCTAACGCATTTATTATCTTTGGGAAAAACCGTGAAATTCGCTAAACGGTTCACCCGAATTCTAAGTATTTTTTTATAGCATTTATTGAGGACCCCGCATTTATATTTCAATTGGCGAGGCTCGTCTCATTTTATTAAAGGTCAATCTTAAAGTGACTACGATTTTCTACGCAACCTCTTGTCTCTAATGATAAGGAAATACCCTAATTAACAAATGAGATGGATTATATTATGTTAAACTATATATTGTCATCTTAAATCAGGCCTCAAATCAGTGAGCCAAATAATTTGACCTATGAACAAATAGCTGGGCTTCAATTCCAATCCAAACTGGATAAGGTCTGTTAAGCTATACCGAATCCTTGAGGTCATTGAACAACCAGATAATCCTACTAGAAAATAGGCCGTCTATTTGAGTGCCAAGGCCCCAAATCACAGGGGTAAACCAATGTATGAATCTATTGAATTAGATCTAATGTGCGTCTATGAATATTGACACAAACAGCCCAACGGCTTGTGACAGGGAGAAGCAATATTTGTTTACTGGTTTTTATTTAAGTTTTCAGGTGCTAATAAGGTGCAGCACAAATAAAATAGCATTGATTTTATTAACATTCAACATGCTGATTACTTTCAAATTGATTTCATCTATCAACTAGTTTAACACTCAAACAACATATGCATTTCGAAATGAGCTACTCAATTAAAGGTGAAATTGTTTCCTGTTTTGAATAACCTTTTTACTCCTATAACCAAACAGCATAGAGGTGAGATATAACTTGATCAGAATCAATGACTAATTTTCAGCCCGAGTTATTATTTAGTTTGACAGGTTTACACAGAATACATAGATCGAATTGGCTAACAAATGTTGTCACTTCATCTTTAACCATCCAACTAATTACCAAACATGAGATTTCTAAGCTAATTAACATTCTACTACCAAAGTATAATTAGAACAGTTCATATCAAGCTACTGCAGTTCAAATTACACAATCCAGTCCTAATACAAAAGTCCATAAGATGCCAGAGAATGAATTGATAAACTTGTAGTCAGTTATACATTCAGTAATCCAACACATGCTTAGGAGTTTTATTTGACATCAAATTAAAGCAAACAAAGAGGAAATTCAATAGGCAAGGTTTGCCAGCACTTCATTTCACTTCAAATGATTTGAGAGACACAAATGTGTACCTGAATATTGGACAGAAATGAGAGAAGCGAGGTCAGTTCAAGCCAATAACAAGCAACAGCACAGCAAAGCCACAGCAATAACCCAAGAGTGATTTCAGCAAATCAACAAGGAATAATAACACAGCAACCGGATCAATTTCAACTCCAAAAATACCCAATGCACACCCAGGAATGACAATCAACAGAATAAACACCCAATAGATGATCAAACAGCTTAATTGATCCCAAAAACACTTGAAATTAACTCTAGTAAACCTCTGAAACTTCAGCAATCAAATGTTGAACTGAATGCTGAAATTAAACTGAATTTTTCGATGAAAACAGTCTTTTTTTTTTGGTTTTTCTACTGATTTTTCTATTGTTTTTGGATTTTTGGGGCAGAATTTAAGACTTAAAGAGAGTTTTGAACTTCTAGTGATTTGAAATTCAAATTGAAGCTAGATCTGCCGAGAGGGTTTTGGGGGAAGATTTTTGGAGGCTCAAAACTTTTGGGAATTTTCAGGGGTGTCTCCTCCTTCTAGTGAAGGCATTAGGAGTGCCTTTTATAGGCAAAAAATGGGGCAGAAGGTTCTGGAATCTTTTCACTATTTTCCCCCCTTTTTATTTCAGATTTTACCTATTAAACCTTCAATTTCTAACTTGTTTCTCAAGTTACTGCCCTAAGTTTACTAAAATCTACACTAAAGTCCTATTCTAGAAGGCCCTAGGCTGTTCTTTTAGCTATACAATACCTATACTACCCTTGCCTTAGTTTTGAATTTACCAATCTTAATAAAACTACCCTTTTTCATGCCTAAACTACCCCTGAAACCCTCTTGGAATTACTGACCAACCCAAACCCCTTTACTTTAATTAATATTGACTATGGTTAACCTTATTTAATCTAAATCAGCTATAACCAATCAATTAACCCTAACTACTGAATTAAGGAACAATCATTGAAGTGAATTAAACTAACACTAATTAAACTATCAAAACTATTGATTTAATCAAGCCAAACAGTATCCAAACAGAGTTGAAACAACAATTAAACTAAGATTAAAATGAAACAAAATCGAATTGCAAAACAATTATCGAAACAGACTAAAACACATTCAGCAATCAAACTACTGAATTAAAGGCTATAATCATGCGTTTAAAATCAAATACTGCACTAATTATTAAAATTGCTAGAACACATACTAAATCAAAAAATAAAAACAAAACAGAAAATAAAAGAAGCAAAAAATTAGAATTAAAAGAAAGGGAAAAACAAAATACCTAATTGGATTATGAATTCGGCCAGGTCTTTGCAAACTTTGGACTGGAACTTGTCCTTAATCATGTGTTTCTATGAGAAACACAAGACTAAGGACTATCACAGTCCAAAAATAGACAGAAATCCGCAATTTGAAAATTAGGGTTTTAAATTCCTATTTCGATCTGAAATTTGAGGAGATGTAGGAGGATTTGGACAAAAGTGGTTATGGATTTGGGAAGAAAACCTTGGGGAGAACACATGGTGTGAAGCTGGGGTCGTTTGGTGGTGGCGCCGCCGTGTACGGCGGAGGCGGCGACCACTGCTTTGGTTATTCGAAGGGTTCGGATGGGATTTGAAAAAAAGCGAGGCTGGATTCATAATGGGGAAGGTGAGGAGCAGCTGTGGTGTATTTTTGGGAGTATTTGGAGGTAGGCCGCCGGCGGAGACGATTTCCGGCCGGCGGCGGAGACGATTTCCGGCCGGCGGCGAAGGCGGAAGGCGACGGGGATTAGGGTTTGGGTTTGAGGGGTGTNAGCAATTTTACCATACACTATACGTGCAGATGAAAGAGGAGCTATTACGTGAACATTTCTATCAGTGGTTTCTCCTCCAACATTCAAGTAACTGGCATGGCACTGGTTATTTCATGTACTACTATTTTAAAACTTTGGAATATCATGGAAAAAAGAGTCTTCAAGGAGAAGGTCAGGCCAGATAGAAGGTGGAGCTCCTTCATTGTTGAGTGATCGCTCGCTATCTGGTTGAAAAAGATAGTCCGGAAGCTTCCTCTCTTCCGGTAAGCAAGATGACATCACCACTTCTAATGAATTTTCTTTTCTTCTTATATCATTTGTTACCGGAAGACAAGGAGGAGAAGGAGATAAAGAGGAAGGAAGCCATGGAGAAGTAGGCGACGATGTTTCTCCATGGCTCAGAACAGTAATAAAGTCAGTGTTTTGAGGCCGAACCTTATCTTTGTTTAATGAAAATAAATTAATACTAAAATATGAAATTAAATCCTAAATGCAAAAATGCATATTTTTGTATTTTCATATGAATTAAAATGCACAAATAAAAATGCAACAATTACCAAAAAATGCCACAAAATTCACAAAAAATTATAAAATACTAAAGAAATTGTTTTGTTTGAAATTTTGGGAATTATTGCTTAGGGCAAAAATCACGTGCTCACGATACTGTTTCCAGTGCCCCAGGCAGCGTTGGGCGCTGTTTCGCGATTTTTTTTTTGGAAAAGAAATCCCTATACCCCGAGCCTTTTATATACCCAATTTACACGTCCTACACCATTATATCTAAAATTTCTATACCTACAAAGAAAATTCAAAACTCTACCTACGCTAACTAAAAGAAAAATTAAGAATTTAAACTAGGAAAGTAATAAAAATTGGGTTGCCTCCCAACAAGCGCCTGATTTAACGCCGTGGCACGACGCAGAGTCTCGCTTACTCATCAGCGAGTACAACCTTGGTCCTCTCACGGTTAATCATTCCTCCCCAATAGTGCTTGACTCTATGACCATTCACCAAAAATTTTCTTTCACCATTTAAAGCTCGCAGCTCGATTACACAATAAGAAGTGACTCTCACTACCTCAAACAGACCTGACCATCTCGATTTTAGCTTTCCAGGGAACAATCATAGCCTAGAATTGAATAATAATACCCGTTGGCATGGCTCGAAGTGACGCAGATTGATATGCTTGTTATGCCATCTTTTTGTCTTTTCTTTATATAGCTTAGCATTTTCATAAGAGTGCAGCCTGAACTCATCTACCTCATTCAATTGCAAAAGTCTTTTCTCGCCCGTGGCTTCAAGGTCCATGTGCAACTTCTTAATGGCCAGTAAGCCTTGTGTTCCAGTTCAACGGGCAAGTGACATGCCTTCCCATATACAAGCTTGTAAGGGGACGCCCCAATTGGTGTTTTATATGCAGTTCTATACGCCCATAAGACATCATCTAACTTTGCAGCCAATCCTTCCTATTCACACTCTCCGTCTTCTCTAATATTTGCTTTATTTCTCTGTTTGACACCTCTGCTTGCTCACTTGTTTGAGGATAATATATTGTAGTAACTCTGTGGCGAACTCCATGTTTAGCTAGAAGGTTATTCAACAACCAATTGCAAAAATGAGTCCCCTTATCACTAATTAAGGCACGTGGAGTCCCAAATCTCGAAAATATGTTCTTTTTCACAAAAGCAGCTACCACCATGGCATTATTTGTTGGCAAAGCAATTGCCTCCACCCATTTTGACACGTAGTCAACTGCTAGCAAAATGTATTTGTTTCCTTTGGACGGTGGAAATGGCCCCGTAAAATCTATCCCCCACACATCAAAAAGCTCAACTTCTAGGATGTTATTCAAAGGCATCCCATGCCTCCTTGTGATTGTTCCTGTCCTCTGACATTGGTCACACTTCTTAACGAATGCATGGGCATCCTTGAATAAAGTTGGCCAAAAGAGACCGGATTGTAGTACCTTTGCAGTTGTTCTATATCCTCCATGATGGCCCCCATAAGGTGATGCGTGACAATCATACAACACTATTTCCACCTCCTTTTCAGGAATGCATCTCCTCATCAACTGATCAGCACATTGCTTGTACAAATAGGGCTCATCCCAGTAGTAAAAGTTCACATCATGTAGAAACCTCTTTCTAGCTTCAGATTGGATTTCAGAAGGAAGTACCCCACTCACAAGATAATTCACATAGTCTGCGTACCATGGGTGAGGGTCTTGGGTTATAGCAAAAAGTTGCTCATCAGGAAATACTTCTTTAATTTGGCCACCCTCCTCCACGTGGTCATGATTTTCTAGCCTTGATAGATGGTCAGCTACTTGGTTCTCTGTCCCCTTCAATCTCGTATTTCTACATCAAATTCTTGCAGCAACAAAAACCAGCGCATCAATCTAGCCTTAGATTCCTTTTTTGTAAACAGATACCTGATTGTTGCATGATCGGTATGGACTAAGAACTTTGTTCCCACCAAGTATGCCCGAAAATTTTCAAAGGCCCATACAACAACTAACAACTCCTTCTTAGTGGTGGTGTAATTCAATTGTGCATCATCAAGAGTCTTACTCGCATAGTAGATGGAATAAAACACCTTGTCCCTCCTCTGGCCTAGCACTGCCCCGATAGCGTGGTCACTTACATCACACATAAGTTCAAATGGTAAGGACCAATCGGGTGCCACAATAATGAGAGCAGACACCAACTTCTTTTTGAGTTCTTCAAATGCCTTGAGGCAGTCGTCATCAAAGTTGAAAGTTACATCTTTTTCAAGCAACCTGCACAAAGGAGTAGCAATTTTAGAAAAATCTTTAATAAAGCGCCGATAGAAACCCGCGTGTCCCAAGAAACTCCGGACACCCTTCACTGAAATAGGTGGAGGTAATTTTTCAACCGCCTCCACCTTCGCCTTATCAACTTCAATGTCGCTCCTAGATACTCTGTGACCCAATACGATGCCTTCTTGTACCATAAAATGGCACTTTTCCCAATTCAGTACTAGATTTGTTTCTTCACAACGGGCCAACACCTTGCTTAAATTCCTCAAGCAATCATCATAAGAAGACCCAAAAACTGAAAAATCATCCATAAACACTTCCACGAATTTTTCCACCATGTCGGTGAAAATAGCCATCATGCACCTCTGGAAAGTGGCTGGTGCATTACAAAGACCAAACGGCATTCGCTTGAAGGCAAAAGTACCATAAGGACAAGTAAAAGTGGTCTTCTCCTGATCATCTGGGCATATGACAATCTGATTGTATCCCGAATAACCATCAAGGAAGCAATAATATTCATGCCTGGCTAATCTGTC
>NW_017672212.1:122435-142916 GCF_001879085.1 Nicotiana attenuata
TTTCTCCAACGCTTGACCTTCCAGCCTGCAGCATCTATCACAAATGCTTTGTTTTCAGGATGTAGCCTTCTATGGAAAGTGTGAGCTAATACTTCTCTTGTCTGATTGTGATGAGGAACCAGTCTCTGATGAGCCCCTTGAACCTCTCCCAAGCCGAGTATAAAGACTCTCGCGCTTTCTGTTTGAAGGCAACTATCTCACTTCTGATCTTTACAGTTTTGCCTGAAGGGAAGAACCTTGCCAGAAATTTCCTTGCCAAATCATTCCATGAGGTAATAGAATTAGCTGGTTCTGCCTTCAGCCATCGCTTTGCTTCGCCCAACAGTGAGAATGGAAAAAGTGTGAGCCTCACATAGTCTGGAGTGACTCCGTTAGTGATATAAGTGTCACTAATCTCCAAGAAGTTCAGGATATGCTGTTGTGGATCCTCGTGTGGAAGACCCATAAACTGCCCATTCGCATGAAGTAACTGGATCATGCTTTGTTTCAGCTCAAAGTGCCCAGTGATTCCGGGCTTCACAATACTGGAGGTGACATTAGCAATTTTGGGCATCGCCACCTCCTGAACAGCCATGTGTTGCTCCTCTGCCATGTCCACAGGAAATTGAACAAGTGCCTGAATATTATTCGTGTCCCTTGCTTCCCTCAACCTCTTGTGAAATGTTCTCTCAGGTTCAGGGTCAAAGCCTTGAAGTCGATCCTGGCTTCTGACCCTACGCATTCAATCAAAGTTCCTGAAATCCGAGCAACAATCAAGTAACGTTAGACTCGACGAAATAAACAATTAAAGCAAAAACTAGAAAGTAGTTGATATTCAAGTCCCCGGCAATGGCGCCAAAAACTTGTTGCTCCCAAACGCACACGCAAGTATACGTGGTCGACAAGTAATATAATGATAAGTTCAGTGTCGAACCCACAGAGACTTGTATAACTACTCACTAAATCACTAAAATTGTTATTCAATCCAGCTAAAATCAAGATCCAATAATATGATTATATTATACTATGATTCTAAATAATAACTAAATTATCAAGT
Source organism: Nicotiana attenuata (assembly GCF_001879085.1). Lineage (NCBI taxonomy): Eukaryota > Viridiplantae > Streptophyta > Magnoliopsida > Solanales > Solanaceae > Nicotiana > Nicotiana attenuata. The sequence goes on from NW_017672212.1 coordinate 123,472, forward strand.
AACGAGTTGATTGTTGTGTATTCAGTAGAAACAAGTATTGCAGGGTTGTGATCGATACACCAATATTATTGTGCTCTAATTAACTCTCCCTCTCATATAACTCACTCATGATTGCTAATTAATCAATAATTGCTCTCATAGCCTTCTCCCGAAGTACTACTCGCTTATTAAAAATAGATTAACGCCTATATTCCTATGAAATCAATCTATTAAGAACGCATTAAGATTACGATATTTAATTAAGCACGGTGATTAGGTATATTCCTATCCTAACCACAAATCCGCTCCTCCTAAGGGTTAAGATCATGCTCTCTTCAATTCTTCTCTAATCTAAACACAGCTTTCCCAAGCATAGCATAGATAGTAAATAGAACCTAACTGCTGGCCAGACAATTAAGCAATTAATCACAGAATTGAAGAAACAACCATATATTAGTGAATTATAATCGAGGTTAAGTCAATGTTAAACAACAATATTCATGGCTAAATCACAACTCCAGAACAATGGGTTTTTAGCCACTCATGATGTAATCAAACAATTGCATAAGTTTTGAATAATTGAAAATACTAGAAAAGATGAAGAAAACTGAGAATTCTCCGCTTCCTCACGATCCCGTGTGTGTTTTTTCTCCAAAGTGGCGTCTCCCCCCTCAAAAATAGGCTTAGTCTTTCTTTTATACGTGTTGGGTAGGTCTAGGGCCGAATAAACCGTGTCCCGGGCAAAATAGGACAAAATCACGTCACGGCGCCCTGGGTAGCGCCAGGCGCCCACCAAGGCGCTGCCTCTAATTTCAATTCTGTCTCCAGCGCCACAGGTGGCGCCAGGCGCTGCCTGTGGCACCCAAATGCCCAATTTTTTGGTTTTGTTCGTTTTGGCTCAAATCTTGCGTGTTTTGCCCCAATTGCTCCCGAGTCATTCCTACACATAAAAACACTTCAAATTAATATAAATCATAGCATTTAACATCCCAGATTCACGAAACAAAAGTAATATATGAGGCGATATACATAGAAATATATATGCTTTAAGCTAAACATCAATTATAGTAATGATTATCTTTATAATGATGCAAGTGAAGATATTATCCTTAATTTAAAATTCACTTTAATCGGCTATCTAAAAATTTAAAGGATTCTTTGGCTGGATTTATTTCAATATGACTCCACTTTAAGTTTATCGATATCTCTAGCCCCAGAATTTGAATTTTTAATACCCTATATATACAAAAATATTGTTCTTTGAATCATTAAATGTTAAATTAGTTGATTATTATTATTATAAAACAATGAATAAAACAATTATAAGACAATTGTCTTAAAATTGTCAAGTAGTTTATTTTTCGACACCATACTTGGCTTAACCTCAATGCAAACTACTCAAATTGCATTCCAATTCAAATTCGAATATCATATCAGTTTGTTAGTAACAGTGATTTTTTAAAAACGACACATAACGTAAATTAAAAAAAATAATCTAAGATATCCTTATTTTATAATCTATGTATTTGAGTTGAAAAAAAAATATTTGAAATTCGTGAGATTAACTTTCAAATTTTTTAACTCAACAGAAATGAAACATAAGAAGAAATTTGTTGTCATCGTTTATTTCTCGTTTTTAGATCTTTCTTACATTTTTTTCAATATTTATTTTCTTTTATCTTATTTTTTATGTCATTATTTCTTTTGTTACAAAAAATTAATTTATTTCACTATAAACAGATGAGTTTTAATAACAATTGTCTACATATGAACTTTAATTATATTTTTAGTCTTTGGTTGAAATTATTCATATTTTTCTTTTGGCTTTATCTAATCACCCTAAATAGGTGCTCACCCGACCACTTAAATTAAAAAATTGAATGATGTGTAATTTATATATAATCCATATATAATATGTGTATAATCGTTTGTTGTCGGTATATCATCTATTTATATTAGCTATAAAAAGTAAACAATAAATATGGCCGGATATTATGTAAATATTTCATAAGATTTCGGTTTTTTGAGTTTATCAATGATATAACTTCTATTATAATAATTTTAAAACTCTCTTCTAATGTTCAAAAATATCTTATCTTTTTATTATCTTTGAATCAAAAAAAGTAAAGAGTTTTTTCGAAATAATTTGCTTACATTTAAAAAAATATATATTTCACGTCATACCAATTTTTTCTTTATATATACTCTTTGTTACACTATGTCACGACCCAAAACCCAGACTCGGTCGTGATGGCGCCTCTCGTGAAGACAAGGCCATCGGACACACTCCCAATTCATTTTAAGCAATTAAAATAATACAATTTAAGTCTCCAACATAATAATAATCCCCAAAATAAGGTGAATAATACAGTTGCGGAATAGACATAGCCCGATATCGGGGTATCACCAGTCATGAGCATCTATTATAAAAACTACAAGTCTGAAAGAGTCTACACTAACTATTACATAGCTAAAACAGGAGAAGACAAGATAGAGGGAGAAGCACTAGGCTACGAACGCCGAGCAGCTACCTAGTGAATCTCCGAAGTCTGCTGAAAGCTCTCAACCCTTGCAAGCAGGACCTGAAGCGCCTGAATCTGTACACGGGGTGCAGGGAATAAAGTGAGTACTCCAACTCAGTGAGTAATAACAATAAATGAAGACTGAGCGATACTAAATCACGTTAAACACAACAATAAGCTATAAGAGGCAGAATAAAATCAGTAAATAATTAAACATTGTAATCTCATAAAACACCTTTTAAGCAGTTAAACAAATAAAGGAAAAGCATCTAGAAAGGTAAACACATAAGAACCGCCCCTCTGGCACAATAACAACAGAATCAGCCCCCCGGGCAATATCGTAGAACAATACCAGCCCCTCGGGCTATATCTCATATCACAATGGGTACCCGCACTCACTGGGGGTGTACAGACTACGGGAGGGGCCCCTTACGACCCAAGCGCAATATCAAGCCATCTCGTGACATCATCAATAGGCTCTCGGTCTCATATCACCAAGCCACCTCGTGGCGTACAAAATCTCAGGCCCCCGGCCTCACAATCATAAATCAGTATATCACCGCTGCGGCGTGCAGCCCGACCCAAAAGTATCCTCACAACACAGGCCCTTGGCCTTACTCAGTCAGAATCTCATAAGCCACTCGGGCAACAGTAAACATGATACTCCGCTCAAAATATCTTTTAAAAATATCGTTTAAGGTTTTAAAATAGAGTAACATGGCTGAGTTATGAAAACAGTAAAATATAACATGACTGAGTACAAGTATAGAGTCAAAACAGTGAGGAAATGGTAGTAGAAATCCCCTAAGGGTCCAAAAAATTGGCACGAAGCCCAAATATGGCATTTAGCCTAAAACATGATAATGTCAGACAATTTTGCAATCAAATACGCAGTAAAACAGTCATTCGGGATGGACTAAGTCACAATCCCTAACGGTGCACGACCCCACGCTCGTCATCTAGCGTGTGCGTCACCTCAACATAGCCTAACGCTGTGTCATCCGGGGTTTCATACCCTCAGGACAATATTTAAAATCATTACTCATCTCAATCCGACCCAAACTCTAGCTCGCGATGCCTTTGCCCCTCGAATCGGCTTCCGGATGCTCCAAATCTAGGCACAATCAGTACATAATCATCAAAATATGCTAAGGGAACAAATCCCACTCGAAAACAATCGAAAAACAACAAAATTCCCGAAATTACTCAAACCCGGCCCCCGGGCCCACGTCTCGGAATCCGACCAAAGTCTCAAAATCCGACAACCCATTCAATTACAGGACTATCCATACTAGTTTCACTCAATTCCGACTTCGAATCGGCTTTCAAATCCCAAAAATTCATTTTATGAAGTTCCACAATTTTTCCCAAATTTACATCCCAAATCTCTACTCAAATGATGAATCCAACGTTATAATCATGTATTTTAGCCAAAATTGAGTTAGAATCACTTACCCCGATGGTTTTTCTTGAAAATCTCTCGAAAAATCACCAAAGCCCGAGCTCTCTAGGTCAAAATATGAAATAAAACCCCAAATCTCGTATTTATAGAGTACCTTCCGGGTCCCCATCACCACTGACCGCGGTAAAACCATTGCTGACCGCCGTAAAACCATTGCTACAGCGGAAAATGTTCACTGTAGTGACATGCTTTAGTATTTTGGCCATAACTTTCTCTACATATATCCAAATTATGATTTCTTTACCTTTCTGGAAACTAGACACGAAGGGCTACAAATTTTATTTTTGAATCATCTCAAAATTCCTTGTAGATCAAAAGATATAGACTTCCGAAGTTGGACCAACGACTTGCGGATTCTTCATGACCGCGGACCACGGACCATTTTCCGCGACCGCAATAAAACCACCACGCCCAGCGGTAAAACTTCCACCCCAGCTGTAAATTTAAGCACCAGAATCAATGCCTGAGTCCCGGTAATGCCCGGACTCGCTCAAAACTCACCCGAAACACACCCGAGGCCCTCGGGGCCTCTACCCAAACACACCAACACCTCCCATAACATCATTAAAACTTAGTCGAGCTTTCAAATCACTCAAAAAAAATGCCAAAATACCAAATCAACTTCGGATTCAAGCTTAAGAACTTAGGAACTCTCAAGTTCCACAAACGATGCCGAAACCCACCAATTCAACTCCGAATGACCTGAAATTTTGCACACACATCACAAATGACACAACGGACCTGTTCCAACTTCCGGAATTCCATTCCGACCCCTATATCAAAATCTCACCTATCAACCGGAAAACGCCAAAATCCCAATTTCGGCAATTCAAGCCTAAACCTTCCACGGACCTCCAAAATACATTCCGATCACGCTCCTAAGTCCCAAATCACCTAACGGAGCTAACCAAATCATAAAAATTCCAATCCGAGGTCATATACTAACAAGTCAAAACTTGATCAAACCTTTCAAATTTTAAGCTTCAAACTGAGAACTGTTCTTCCAAATTCATTCCAATTACCCTGAAAACCAAAACCGATGATTTACATAAATCATAATACACCACACGGGGCTAGTCATGCCCGATAACTGGCGAGAGAAATGCAAAAGCTCAAAATGACCGGTCGGGTCATTACACACTTAAACGTCGCTATAGAAACTATCAATTAGAAACCAATTTCTCTCTTGTTGAGTTTGAAGAAAAAAAACCTTTCACATAATCTAATGATTCAAAACTAATATTCTTCAACGAAAAAAATATTATACCCTTGCAATATTGGCTTGACTATAGCTGAATGAAGGGGTCAACTTATACCTTCAATTCCTTGAATGTGCTAAATTGAAATTAATGATAGCAATTGTATAGCCAAAGTTTTGTTATTTGTTTGATGTCCATTTATGCAAATTGATTCTTCAAACAAATATTCTTCAAGAAGAAAAAAGAAACAACTTTTATTTTTTATTTTTAATATTGACTGATTTTGTGATGTTTCTTTCTTCAACGTGTATGTTTACTTTATTATATATGTAAGTAAACTTTTATTTGATTTTGTAAACTCTTTTTTTGTTATTTAGATAAACATAGACGAGTACCCTATATATTACCTTTATTTTAAAAGAATTTCGTTTTATTCAAATCAAGCTACAGTGTTTCAAAGAACTATACTTATAGGATTTTAAATGTGAAAGAGTTTTATAGTTATATGGAGTAGTTTTTTTTTTGCTAGAGGCGAAGTAGTATTTAAATAATTAAAAAAAATATCAAAAGTTCCTAACATGATTGCATATGATCATTAACCGAATTAAGTATGATAACATAATAAAAAAAGATAAATTTTATTTTAAATTTATATTCAAATTTTAGAACTTTATCTATAAATTCAAAATTATCTTTTAAGATCGGATATATATATANGCATTGAGGTTAAGCCAAGTATGGTGTCGAAAAATAAACTACTTGACAATTTTAAGACAATATATGCAATGTTTTATAATAATAATTAACTAATTTAACATTTAATGATTCAAAGAACAATGTTTTGTATATATAGGATATTAAAAATTCAAATTCTGGGTATTAAAAATTTAAGTATAATAGCATGATAAAAAAAGATAAATTTTATTTTTAATTTAAATTCGAATTTTAGAATTTTATCTATATATTCAAAATTAATATATATTTGACATCAAATATATAGAATTTGAATTAAAAGATATTTGTATTTAACTATAATAGTCAAATATAGAATAAAGTTACCATATACTATTTACATTTATTAGCTTGCCACTTGGCTTAACCATAATATCAATTATATATGGTAACTTTCTTGCTTTAATATATATATAGATAATGAGCATAAATGAACGTTTTCCTCACATTTCATTGGTTTCTAGAATTTTGATTGCTGACTTATTGGTGGCCTGGTGATATTTATACTATGTTTGGATCATTGTTACCCATTATTTTATAATATTTTGTACTGCATTGTATTGTATCGTTTTATGAATACAATATCTGAATAGATTGTATCGTTTGTTGTTGTTAAATAACATTTTTATTGTTGGTTTGGCTATATCGTATTGTACTATAATTGATAAATTCACTAAAATACCCCCAATTATTTTAAATAAAATTTATCAAGAATTACATATAAAAATAATTTAAGAAAATATCTTTCTACTAATTCATCATTAATTACATAGCTTGGAAACAAGAGCAAAAACCTGGAAAAAAAAAGATTAACTAATATTAGCAACAAAAAAAATAATTTAAAACGATGGAAGACAGAATCGAACGGTGTTGGGCTAAAACGAACCAAAGATACTCTTAACATGATGTGATATTGTCCGCTTTGGGCCAAGCCCGCACGGTTTTCCCCAAAAGGCCTCACACCATTAAGAGATCCCTACACCTTATATGTAGACTCCCAATTTTTTTAACTACCAATGTTGGACTTTGTTCGCACACCCAACAATCTCCCCTTCGAACTAAGTTCCACGTAGCCCACTACCACAATCCACAAGTCAGTTTTTCGAGATTACTGTGTGCCACCCACATTGTTAGAATATTATGGCAACCGAAGCCCGCAACTAGCTTCTTCTTGTGTGCGTGCCGCCCCGCACCATCACTCCGCCATCTCCATACTTGTCCCGCTGAACCTGGGCTTTAATACCAGTTGTTGGGCTAAAAATACCCAAAAATACTCTTAACATGGTGTGATATTGTCCTCTTTGGGCCAAGCCCGCACGGTTTTCCCCAAAAGGCCTCACACCATTAAGAGATCCCTACACCTTATATGTAGACTCCCAATCTTTTCAGCTACCAATGTTGAACTTCGTTCGCACACCCAACAAATGGAGACTTGGATAAAAAGAACGGGGCAAACCAACACTAGAAAAGATGGAAGAAGAAAAAGTAGGTCAATAAGTTAGAGATTTGGAGTTAAAATTAAAAAATAATTAAATAATAAAATAGAATTATGGAGTGATAAGTAAGGGCATAATTGAAAAAGAAAATAGGAAACGATCGCACCACACCGAATCGATTGTTTCATAAAATGGGGGATTTTGGTTGTTCCGGAAAAATGCATTTAACAATACGATACAATCAACCTTAAATAAGCAATCAAAACAGATAGTATTATTTTGGGATAATAATACAATACGATACAATGGGTAACAACTACCCAAACAAGCTGTTATGTTTACGGAAATAACCATTTGAATTATTCGCAACTAAAAAATTTTGGTAATAAAAAACTTTGCTTTCTCTTTTTTTTTTTTGGGTCCACTCACTTTTTTTTTCTTTCTTAAATGGAGCAACTAAGGTCAAGAGAGTCCCCTGTTTTTTATTCTTCTTGTGAATGGAAAACATATAAAAAAACCTATTATTGAGGAGTTTAGAATTAAATTTTGTATCTTAAACCTGAGAATACTCAAATTTGTAATTTTAACACTATTAGAATACAATATGAATTTTTACATAAATAATCGGTGAGATTCATCTAATTATCCACATAATGTGAGAAGTATACCAAATGCTTTGAGAGAGATTAAAATTTAAATCCTTAACATGTTGACACTTCTATCTAAAGTGTGGACAACTCAATACAATAGATCGCTAAATTAAAAAGTTAGTAGCGAAATTTAAATTTATTTATTTATTTGGGGGTATGGGGAATGAAGAAGAGAATTAAAGATCGCTAAATTAAAAAATTAGTAGCGAAATTTAAATTTATTTATTTATTTGGGGGTATGGGGAATGAGGAAGAAAATTAAAGGTGCACAATCGAACCCTCACCAACAACAAGGTAAAAGCTCAAATAGCTAACAATTGAGCTACAAAGATTTTCTATGTTAAATCTATTTCAATACACACTCATATATTAAGGTCTGTCTTTTTAATTTTTTTTTTGAGACGCAAATACGTTATTTATTTTCTTATAATTAATATGTAATATTGTTTTTAATTAAAAATATAGTTAATCCATGTAGTCTTTTTTAAAACATTATTAAACTTAGGTAAATTTTTATCAATTTTAAATTTTGAAAATCTTATTCAAGCTAAAAAAAACTATCACATGAATTGCTAATATTATTTTACATAAGTAACATTGACATTTGACAAAAAAAGTCTTTTTCTATGATTTAGTCTAGTATCGTCATCTATTACTTGTGCAGTTGCTTTTAGCTATTTTAATTCTAAATATAAATCCAACCCATCAAATATGAAACGAGTTAGTTTGATTAAGCATGTATAGTACAACACAGTATAATTTTTAAAGAAAATAGACTCAGGTTAGAGCGAATAAGAGGAAAGAAGCGGAATGGGGCCCTACGCGGTGCAAATTCGGATATAGTCGGACTCAAATGCGAGTACCGGGCTCAGGTTGCCACTCATTTACTCCGTTTTACCTCAATCAAATTTAAAAAAAAAACAACATGACATTTGAAACTATGTGACGAGTTGTTATTCATGAGAAGTTGGGAACAAAATTGAAATAGTTTTCTTATCATTGATAACAATTAGTATCTAATTATTTATATAACTATAATAAGTTTTACTAAAGGGCAGTAAAAGGAAAATATACGATCTTTGTATGATTATTATTTTTTTATTTAAATTATCAGAAGATATAAAATATCATATTCATGATCTTCGTCATACAACAATGAAAGCTCAACTCTTATCATAATATAATATCAAATTAAGATGCTTAAACTAACAAAACAAAGGATTAGCTAACTTGAAGCCTTTTAAGATTTCTCTGTATCGAACTGGATAACTTAGTTTATGCTAATTCTTCATAATTAGATCACGTGAACTTATTCTTCACCATCCAGTTTTTTTCCTTTTCACTACTTCGAAAGGTCACGTATTTAGCTTTTATTTCTTCCTCCTTTCTTTTGGCATTCGAACATAATAGTACTATTCCCTCCTTCTCCAAAAATGATATTTTTCGGATTTTGAAAATCAGACAAATTATTCTTTGACTATAACTTTTTATTATATATTTTAAATATTTTTTGAATTTCTAATTAGTGTAACTTATTGTACTTTATATGTAGTTTTTAAATATATAACTTTTATTTTGAAAAACGTAAAAATTCTATATTTGAATAATGATCAAAATTAAAAAAAATTGATTTTTGAAATTCAAAAGGCATAATTCCTTTCGAGACAAAGGGGAGTATTATTTTCTTTCCCCTACTTTTCCGACACGTATAAAGGTGAAAAGGTTCCATTAATGTGTACTGTATGCCAAAATGTACGGCTGATATATATAACTAAAGGGTATTAGGGTACTCTCCATTTGCACCATGATTTTCAGCCTTTCAATTTTGCATGTCACTGAAACAATTGCACCAAATTTAAATTTAATGTAAAATTTGATGTTATTTTGCTCCAATGGATCACCAAATTTTGTACTATTATAGTGCGTGAATAGTATCGCACCAAATTTGGTGCGACACTATTCATCAACATCAAATTTGATTTAATATTATTTTATTCATCTTTTATTTTTTTGGACTTTTAATTTATTATATATTGTGTATATAATTAATTTTTATATTAAGATCTTTATAATTTTAATTTTATATCCTTTTTTGATATATTAATTTTTGTATATATTATATTTATATAAAATTATAAGTTAATTTTATTATTTTCAATGATTTCACTTTTAGTTGATTTATCCTTTAAAATAATTTTGTAATAAATGATTATATAAGTGGTGAATGTGAATTTATATGTGATGAATATGAAAAAAAAGATAGAATTTGTTTGAAGGAAATAAAAAATAAAATTTAAATAGAAGATAATAATATAATATAGAAGAGAGAGAAGAAATATTCTTTTTTGGTGTAAAAACTGGTGTAATGGTTGGAGTAAATTTAGTGTTACACCATTTTGGTATAAAATTTGGTGTGAAATTTAGTGTTAGGGTTGGAGATGGTCTTAATAGTTTCTTATTCTTACCAAATACCAACCCACTACACTTTTATGCTGGAAAAAAAAAACATACGTTAAATAATAAAATCACAGTTTAAGTATACTATTTTATGAACTACTACTTTTATTTTTATTTTACTCTTTTTGGGTTAATTAAGTTTCATTTTTACGAAATAATTCAATTAGAAACTTAAGGGTAACATACAATGAAGTAACTTTACACTGGTGTGAGTTTGTGTTAACGAATATCTAATGACAAATAACAAAGTCATGGTTATAAAGTTCTCTCACTGGATAAAGACGAAGGGGAAATCATATAATTTGTCGTGTTTTTTGCTCATATACTATATATTGACTTATCTCTTTATTTCACTTTGTTTAATACTATACCTATTTGGAGAGTTAGTATATTTTTTAATTATAATTCTTCTAAGATGTTTAACTAAAAAGAATTATGAATTGTACTACTCATTATGTACCTCCTAAAGTATGAGAAAAGAAATCAAACAACACCAAAAAATAGATGTATTATATAGAGGCTAAATGAATGGAAATTTTTTATTGACTTGACAATAAAGGAATGAGTTGGAATCTAGATGGTCTAAATTAAGTAACCTTTAATCCTCAGCAAAGAAAGCTCAATTGTACTATAATAATTATTATAAAACCGAAAATGTCAAAATAACACAAATAACAAACATACCAATAAATAAATATTTTACCAATTCCATACGCTAATCATTGATATAGTTTTATGATATGACCTACAATACTATCATGTTTGCACACTTAGCTGATTTTTGCCATAGAGAATCTCTCTACCCCATTTTCGTGTCACCACCTAACGTCACCCACCCACCCACCCACCGCTGACCCTTACGGCTGACCTTCTCTGCATCTCTTTTTCCCCCACTATTCTTCCTTCCTTCTACGCCAAAACCAAAAACCTTTCTCTCCCTCCCCCCCCACCCAACCACCCCCCTACGCTTACTAAAACCAACTTCCCATTTTCTAGGACCAGAAAATGCATAATAATCAAGCTTCTTCACCATCACAAACCGGAGCTCCGACCCAATTCAGAAATACCCAAATGACGCTTTCCGGTACCCTTGATGACCCGACAATTTCCTCCTCCCTCTTTGACTGGTCCGATTTCCTCGAATTCAACCTCGACGAAGAACAATTGAACATCTCATTCGACGACCCGTTACTTCACCCGCCGGAGACGGAGACAGAACCGGCGGCACCGTTAATATTACCCTCTTCGGAAGATTCACCGCAGAGCCAGGAGGCGGATGCAGATACGGATACTGGTCGGGTCAGGAAAAGGGACCCGAGGATGGCGTGCTCGAACTTTTTAGCGGGTAGGATCCCGTGTGCTTGTCCTGAGTTAGATGAGAAGATGGAGGAAGAGGAGCTGGGAGGGATTGGGCCCGGGAAGAAACGGGCTCGGACTTTACGGGCTTCGTCCGGAGCTGCTGGGTCGAGGTGTCAAGTACCCGATTGTGAAGCGGATATCAGTGAGCTGAAAGGATATCATAAGAGACATAGGGTCTGCTTACGTTGTGCTAATGCTACTGCTGTGTTTCTTGATGGACAGAGCAAGCGATACTGCCAGCAGTGTGGCAAGTATGTTTACTTTTTTTTTTTAATGGATTAAGTTATATATGATGACAGTATAAAGATTTGATTTTTACACTATCAGAAATTTAACATGTGTGATAGCAGGTTAGTTATCATTGTTTACCAAATTATCAATTATTGTTTATCATGAGATTTACTTGTAATTATATACCGTGACAGTGTGAAGATATTTTTACACTATCATTGAAGTTTAAATGTGTTAGTTACTGTTTTTACCAAATTATTAATTACTGCTTTTAAAAGATTTACATGTAATTACCTAATAGGTGACTTGATTATGTAAATATTTATATAATGTTATGAGTGAATAGAACTTAAATCTCTATTTCACAAGTACACGTTTTATGCTAGTAGATCATAGCCCGGAGTAATGATGAGAGGATAGAACAAAACCGAGCGAAATAAATGTAGATATAGAATAGTTTGGGTTTGAGGCGTGAATTGATTGTTGATTGATTTGAAAGTACAACCATGTTTACCACATATAGCATACACGAAAAGTAAAGAGAAATGATATAAAACCTCTTTTAGTAATACTATGACTGATCAAACCATTATTAATGCTCAAAAGTGATAAAAAAGGAAGTTTCAGCCTGCCAAGAAATATATTTTGATGTGTTTGCAAAAGATGGCTTTAGATTGAGTCATTGAGCTAATCGCATAGGTGATGTTGGTACTTAAAAAAAGATTAATCTTTGATTGAGCTCTTTGAGTATACTTATAGTATGTGGGATCTGCTCAAGAGTTTGGTCTTTGAATTAAGGATTCTCTTCCCTTGGAGTTACTTTGACAGACATTTCAATTGTATCTTTTGTTTCACTTGATCACTTCTAGTCTTAAGTGTATTTATATGAAACTGTTTGGTACACATTGCTATCTAGTCAAGAATTTGCCAGATATCCTGAATTGGCGCGTGCCAATTCCAGATGCTACCGATATGTTAATGCTGCTATACCTTTTCCAGGTTTCATATTTTGTCGGACTTTGATGAAGGTAAACGTAGTTGTAGAAGAAAATTAGAGCGGCACAACAACAGGCGCAGGAGAAAAGCCACTGATTCTTCGAAAATGTCTGTTGAGAAGGAATCTCGGCAGGTCAGAACGGCTGATGATATTAGTGGTGATGATGACAATGTCAAAGGTATATTGAACTTGAAACAATTTTGTCGCTAAAAAGTTGTCTTCTGCTGGAAAAGCTGTATTTACCTGTAATTCATCTATAGTAGATGCCATGTTCCATATGTTAGGCTACTACTGGTTTAAACTGAAAATAGGATATTTCTTATTTTTTTTTTTTTTGAATGCCAGATAGCACATGCACGGGCAGCCAATTAGGAGAAAGGGAAATCTTATTAGAATCTGAAGGACATGTGCCAATAGGCTCTACTCAAGGCATCCAAAATAATCAGAGTGACAGTTTCACAGCTTCTGGTGAGACACAGGGTGATGCAGAAAAAGAGAACTCCAAAAATTCCCTTTCTCCATCCTATTACGACAACAAGAGTGCTTTTTCTTCGATGGTAGGTCTGATGACATAATTCTCCTTTTTCCATTAATTCCCATTTATATCTGGACTATAACTTTGAATTGACAGTCATTCTTCTTTGCATAGTGCCCCACTGGTCGGATCTCATTCAAGCTTTATGATTGGAACCCTGCAGAGTTCCCTCGAAGACTCCGGCACCAAGTATTAAAGGATTATGATTACAGTTTAGTACATAAGAGAAAGTAAATTCTTTTTCTCCAATAGAGTTCATGGGGTTTGATTGACATTTTACTCTACAGATCTTCCAGTGGTTGGCCAGTATGCCTGTTGAATTAGAGGGCTATATTCGTCCAGGTTGTACAATCTTGACAGTTTTTGTTGCCATGCCAACATTCAAGTGGGGTAAGGTAATATGGTTACTGTTCCTCTCCGATGATAACCAAATTCTGTGTGTGATTGGTCTTAAAGTGTTTAGATATTACCATGGATTAGTACAATTTTGAGCAAGTGGTGCATCTCCTCTTTGAATGGTACTACGACCATCTTTACTAAGAGATTGTGTTTTGAGTTTCTAGGTCAGGAATTCCTCTCATAGAACACAATGCAATAGTGAAAATGAAACTCAGAGTGCTGTAGGAGTTGGATATTAGGAAGAGTTACCATACTGCTTTCTGTTTGACATGTCTGCTACATGTGGCTTCTGTAACATTTTGGTTGTGGATTTCCGTGTTATGCTTTTATAGAACATCATTTGTTTCTAAATGATCGAGTTCCTCATTGGGTTTAACAGTTGCTGGAAGACCCAGCTGCACACCTATATGAATTTATTGCATCACCTGGAAACATGCTTCGCGGGAGAGGAAGCTTTCTTGTTTATCTCAACAACATGGTATTTCGCGTTACAACAGGTAAATTGGTACCTCAAGTTTTCTACCCTTAAGCTCTGTTGGAACGAACTTATAAGATCAATGAGGTCTAATCTTTATTTCTGAGACCCTACTTTTTCATTTGATGTAGATCTTGTTTGGCTAATACGACTAATCCTGCCATTTCATTTTATTGACGGTATTTGACTAGGTATGAAGTTTAAGATGCTAGTTTGACTAAATATAAGATAGGAAGAAAAATATTGGACTAATGGTTGAAAAGTTAGTTTGATAGAGAAAACATCACTCAAAATATTAAAAGCTGAATAGCTTGATATATTTGAATTTGTGAAAGTTTGAAAGTTGTGTAAAAATGGAATGGCGTTAGGAATTTTTGAACCATGCAAGATAGAAAACTGTCATATAAATTGGAGCAGAGGGAGTATTTTATTGGACCTTTGTTTGCTTTTTCTGTACATAAGGTTGTTAAATAGTTTCCATTTATAAACTTCTGAATGAAACTGAATTCACCATCCCTCCTAGGTTGACTTGGACGCACACCAATCTGAAATTCACTTTCTTGCGAGTAAATTCAAAATATGAGTTCCCAGATCTCCATATCTTACCGTTCAGTTGAGAGTTTAAGAACAGTTTTTCCTTTCCGTTTCTGTTGTAAATATAGACGGTCTGGTCATTGTTATATATTTATTTTATTATTATTTCTGATAATACCTCCTACCAGCACATGTGTCGGGTGACCTATCTACCAAGGCTTATTTGACTAGGTATGAAGATTAAGATGCTAGTTTGACTAAATATAAGATAGGAAGAAAAATATTGGACTAATGGTTGAAAAGTTAGTTTGATAGAGAAAACATCACTCAAAATATTAAAAGCTGAATAGCTTGATATATTTGAATTCGTGAAAGTTTGAAAGTTGTGTAAAAATGGAATGGCGTTAGGAATTTTTGAACCATGCAAGATAGAAAACTGTCATATAAATTGGAGCAGAGGGAGTATTTTATTGGACCTTTGTTTGCTTTTTCTGTACATAAGGTTGTTAAATAGTTTCCATTTATAAACTTCTGAATGAAACTGAATTCACCATCCCTCCTAGGTTGACTTGGACGCACACCAATCTGAAATTCACTTTCTTGCGAGTAAATTCAAAATATGAGTTCCCAGATCTCCATATCTTACCGTTCAGTTGTGAGTTTAAGAACAATTTTTCCTTTCCGTTTCTGTTGTAAATATAGACGGTCTGGTCATTGTTATATATTTATTTTATTATTATTATGATTATTATTATTTCTGATAATACCTCCTACCAGCACATGTGTCGGGTGACCTATCTACCAAGGCTTATACAGATGGGAAGAAATCACCTAATTTCCCCTTTTTTGGCCTTCACTGGGATTTAAACTCTCGTTTCCGTGGTCCGTTCTGGTCAATGTTATATTGCACATTGTATTATGATCTACTCTTTGTCAATATCACTATCAAGTGACTAGTTAAAATTTTCTACTGAAAAATGTAGTCCTAATTCCTAGTTTTTCTAGATATGGCAGTAGGTAGGCCCAACTCCCAAGTTCATATATAATTTTTTCCGGGGGGTCAGGGGTTAAAATAATTAGCGAACTTTTGAACATTGTTGAACAGGAAGAGAAGTAAGTTCCATATCAGAGTTGGCCCACCCTATGGACAATGGGGAAACAATTTTCACATTTTCCATATATAAATGTATGTTTATGCGTGTATATTATGTATGCATAATATTGGTGGGACAAGTCACAAACCCAAAATAACAGATCAACACCGAAGTTGCAATTTTAAATGGTAACAAATATTCTTTATGAAGCAGGTGAAAATTCAGTAGTGAAAGTCAAGCTAAAGGGACCAGCACCAAAGCTTAAGTCTATTCATCCTACTTGCTTTGAGGCTGGCAAGCCTATGGAGTTTTTTGCCTGTGGAAGCAATCTAATGCAGCCCAGATTCCGGTATGAGTTAGAATCACATTTTTGTCAATCTATATTCTGCTTATATTTGGTTCTGTCGAAGTATCTTGAGTTCTTCATTAATTGTCAACACTCAACAGGAGATATTATGATAGCAACTGAGCTGTTTATGGACAAAAGAAAATCTCAAGCTTGCTGACTCTACTAAAACTAGCTTATCCGAGCTCTAGAAACTGAGAGTTAGTATATGTTTGCCTTTTTTTTTTTGAAATTGGTAACATGTTACATATATTAAAAATATTAGCACAAAGCCTGTGCTGTTAACCAGATACATCCTCCATAATAGCAAAATAAAGCCCCCCTGGACAAAAACTTACAGGGATTCTATGACTACAAGTATGCATTCACAGTCATTCTTACCAAAACAAAAAAGTAATATACAATTCATTTTTATCCTCTGGATGGAGTTTCTTGTACGCTTATAACATGTGGTATAGAGGACATTACCATGGATAGGAAGGTGGTATAGAGGTCGAGAATAAAGGTAAAGGGCTAGGTAGCGGAGCGATGTCCTTGTTTGTAACAGCAGCTTTAGTACATTATTTAGTGTCATTTGTGTATTTTCGTACTCCTTGACTTTTGTCATTACTTGTTGTTGCTTTCATTTGGCTTTTTTGATTGCATTACCTAGTGTTGGTTTTGTATTTTCGCTTTGGTTTTCCAATTGGTTTGCTTGTTGTTGCCATTCCTTTTATCTTTCTTAAGCCGAGGGTCCACCAGAAACGGCCTCTCTGCCTTCTTAAAGGTAGGGGTAAGGTCTGCGTACACACTACCCTCCCCAGACACTACTTGTGGGATTATGCGGGATTTGTTGTTGTTGTTGTTGTTGTATGTTGGACTTCGATTCCAATAGGGCAGGGATGCGGTAGACATGTTAGAGCTTAGCTCATGCTCAAATTTCATTTCTATTGAATTTGAGTATCAAAATACCGGATATAGTCATGATTCAATTGGTTAGCTCCACTTACTTTTTCTTTTATTGATTCAAATGGGTATGCCCATTTGTATAATGGAAAATGGGAGTATTTGGTGATTCAAGAAGTGACACATTTTTTCTGCATGGATTTTTAGGACATGGGTGTCCTTTGATTACGGATAGATTGTTGGATTCTGGATAGTAAATTTTCACTAAAAAAGTAAAAATAGGCCTGAAACTTGTCAAGAACTATTGGGGCCTCATTCTTATAAAGATTTTTAAAAATAAAAGCTTTTAGGCGTGAACACTCCAAGGCTTATTGTTCAGTTGTACTAGTGGCATTCTCCAACACAATAGGTGTGGGTTCTAGTCTCAGTGTCCCTTTTCTCCTTCCTTGATCCCAGTAAAAATGAAAAACAAAAACATCTCTCCAATTTGCAGGCTTAAAACTTGATGATGATGAATATAATTGAATTTGATGGACAACCCTCGTTCTATGTCAAACTTGAAATGGAAGAAAAAAGGCAACTTCGTTCAGACTTTTGGTGTTGTCCTCTTGCTTCGCTGCATCGTTTCGAAGAGTTTCATGTTTCTTTTTCACTCCATGATTGCTTCACTAATCCAGATCCCAGGTGGAACAATTAATAGCACACAAGTTGGTTCGAACAATGATGTTATTAAAAAGCATCCGAAAAGAAAAGGAATAGTAAAAAGAAAGATTTAAATATAAATCATGTCCAACTCATATAGGTCCCTTGATTTTTTCATGAAGTACTAGCTGTCTTTGGTGTATGATACGACCCTCGTGCCCGTTCTATGCTACTTGCTTGGTGGTAATGAAATTGTTTGCTTTTGATACACTTTTGAAACTATAGCCAATGGGGTGCAAAGTGAAGAATAGGCAAGAGAAGATCTTTCTTTCCTTTTTTGCCAACTCTGATGCAACTCTCAGTTGGGCATAGATTACAAACACTAGTATGAGCAATTAATGGGAGTTGCTGAATGGAGGTGAATGTAGTTATTACAAGAATCTGTGTTGCTGCAATTTATAATATTAATAATTATATATACTCCCTCCGTTTCAAAAAGATTGGCACCATTACTATTTGGGAAGTCTATGAGGTTGTTCTTTGACCATGTTTTTCTTAAATATTTTATAAATATTTTGAATTATGAATTACTATGACTTATAATACTTTTTACGTAGTTTCCTAAAATGTAAATTTTATTTTCAAAAAATTGAAAAATTTATGTCCAAATTCATAGTCAAAGTTAAGTACTTTGACTCTCGTACTCCGAAGTATGCCAATTTTTTTGAAATGGAGGGAGTACAAGAATAGGAAAGAGATGATCTTTTTCTCCTTGCTTTTCGGTGCAAACTAGTTATTGTACAAGATGTAGATGCTATTTTAGACGAAATGGCAGTTTTGGATAGCCTGTAGTTACACCTGTTGTGCACTGGCTTAGCGCCAATATTTGTAAAATATATCATAGACGAGTTTTAGTATCTAGGCCTAGCATCATACCCCTGATAAATACTACTCCCTCCGCCCCAATTTATGTGACATCCCAAAAAGTATGACACCTTTCTCTTTTTGGAAACTTATTAATTTTAAGATCTCCATTTTACCCTTAACAACATGACCTTTTAGGACCCTCACCACTAATTTTGAATGAAAAGATGTGTGGAGCTTTCATCACCACTCATTTAAAATGATAATTTTGGTACTTTGCATATATTTGGCTATCACGTCAAGTCTTCTTTAATTTGTTAAATTCCGTGCTTAGTCAAACACAATCACATAAATAGGAAGGAGTATTGCTTTTGATGGTGTGGAATAGAAAGATAAGTTCGTAGTTAGCCAAATCGTCCTAATGCGTCATGGCTGCTCTGTTTGCTTAGTTCAGAAGGCTTTTGATCCGACCAGATTGCGAGCTTTCATGTTCGCTCGCATCTACTCGTATTTTTAAGTCATACCTGCATTTGGCCACATCGTATTTATAAATCGTTTTGATGAGCTATGGACTGCTTTCTCGTTAAATTTGGCAGGATATTTGATCATACCAAATTGGAAGCTTTTCTGTTCCCTCATACCAACTC
>NW_017672212.1:142936-186132 GCF_001879085.1 Nicotiana attenuata
TTACCAAATACCCCCCCCCCCCCCCCCCCCCCTGGGTGAATATCCACTCATATCTGCATTTGCAAGTTTGCTATGCTCATAGATAGTTGCAGTTCCGCTATAAAATTCTGTAAACTCTTTTGTTTTGTTTTTGAAAAGCTGAAATAAATCAAACACCTATTAGTCTAGTATCTCTATTACCTCATGGAGGCTTTAGAGGACAATTCGTGTTATCTTTCATATTATTTGAAGGGGACCCTTAGCGTAACCGGTAAAGTTGCTGCCATGTGACCAGGAGGTCACGGGTTCGAGCCGTAGAAACAGCCTCTTGCAGAAATGCAGGGTAAGACTGCGTACGATAAACCCTTGTGATCCGGCCCTTCGCCGGACCCTGCGCATAACGGGAGCTTAGTGCACCGGGCTGCCCTTTTTTTTTCATATTATTTTTGATCATTTTTTATAAATTAACATTTTGATGCCCTTGGCAGGTTTCTTGTGTCGTTTGGGGGAAGGTATTTAGGGAATGATATCAGTGTTACACCTTCATGTAGTAAAAATGAAGGTGGATCTGGTAGCATGGAGCATCAATTATTAAAGATACATGTCCCTAGGACTGAAGCAGATCTTTTTGGCCCCGCTTTTGTTGAGGTAGAAGTTCTAACCAAATATCTTCTTTTATCCTCTTTCCAATTTTTGTATGTTTGCTTATAAATGTATCATTCCTATAATTAGCACCGTGCATCATGTCATTGTATTTTCTTGTATATATTCTTAACGGAAACTACTAGAGGAATAACGTTTGAAAAAGACCATTCTTAAAAAGGTGTTAGAATAATTCTGTCGCACTTTTTTTGAGAAAATTCTTGTCGCATTTATTGATTTTATATGCTCCCTACACTGAAAGAGAAGGGCTAATTATGATCTTCTAGTGTATGGTTGAGTTGAGGCATACGAGTGACAATCCAGATATTCCAGGTTCAAATCCTAGTTAAAACAATCAGTATGAGTCTATTTGTTCCTGCCTTTGCGGGCAGCCTTACCCGGCACATGTATTTGTGAGCTGTAGAAAGTTGTCTCCCGGATTAGTCGAGGTGCATGCAAATTGGCCCTAACATCAACATCATTTATATCTAAAAAATGGCAGGGGTGCTAGCTATACTTTTGTATCTTTTACTACAGCACTTTCTTGGTGCTAGACTGCTAGTTTTCATTGAAATGAACCTTAACTTTCTAATGTAAAGGTCTATCCCAACTGAATATGTGCGCTGATGGAGTAATAAAGAGTGCGCAAGATTTCAGTTGTTCATGTATTTAATTCCTTGAACCTTAGGGGGCGTACCCTAAGGAAGCAAGAAGGGAGGATTTTCTTTACTTTACCGCTAGAACCTTCCTTTCACGAATCATTGTGTTTCACTAATCTTGACTGTAAAAGATTCAACCTGGTCTATTTTGTAGGTCGAGAATGAATCTGGTTTATCTAACTTCATTCCCATCCTCATTGCGGAAAAAGATATTTGTGCAGAAATGGAAGAAATACAACGGAAGTTCTGTTCTGGAGGGTCAGAACACACTGCTGTTTGTTCTCCATGTGAAGATTCCACGTGTAGAAAATCAGAATTCTCAGAATTTATGTTGGATGTGGCATGGTTACTAAGGGAGCCTTCATCAGAAAATGTTCAGATTGTGGCGTCTGTACAGATGCAGAGATTTAATTATTTGTTGAACGTTTTAATGGAAAGTCAGTCGACTATTATTTTGAAAAGAGTATTGCCTTATTTTGAAAATATGGTGAATAAAAACTTGTTAGCTGGCATCACTGATGCTGAAATGAGGCTTTTTCAGAGGAATATTTATGAGAAAAATAATCTGCTCAAGGAAAGATTGCAGCTAAAGGAGTATTGTGCGGGAGATGCGGGACAAATTATGCAGGAGGCAAATACTTCTACTGAAATCTTCCAAAATCATATGAAATCTGTTTTTCCAGTTAACAATGAGGTGACTATCTCATTTCTACCATTGCCATATCATTTTAGAGTATGTTGCAGAATTGAGTTCTGCTATTAGTTTCTAATTAAATGCTTTAATTTAGAATAATCTTTTACTTTTTCTTTATGCTGGTGAATCATACTGTTGGTACATAAAATATGCCTCGGCTTTGAAGCCCAAGGTGAACTTTTTCTTCGCTAGGCTTGAACATGAGCAAGCCTAGCCCCATCTAAAATGATCTTGACTTAGTGTAATGTTCGGTTCATCTCTTGATGGATGCAAAGCGAGAGATTATCGCTTCATGGATGAAGTTGTGCGCTTTAAACCGTGACGCACAAAGTGATTCCCACTAAAATAGTAGGTTCTTTGAATCTCAACTTTGAGGAGTTGGATTAATATAGGTATTATTTTATATTGGATACTGAAATTAGTTGTTTTAATTGAAATTCTATCATTATGGTGTTCATATATATTTGATATCTTTTAATGTTGTTAATTGTGTACTTCCCTTCAAAGACGAGTGCGCTTCACTTCTTGCTTTTCGCTTCAAACCCCATGGATCTTGTTACTCTTTTGCACTTTTCGCTTTTAACTACATATTCTATGCACTTGTGGTAAATAAAAATGGTCATTTATTTTACGTTACAGATTCGAGTAATGAGTATATGAATCGCTTTTTACCTTCAGAATGTCTCTTAGCAGCTCATTTTTTTGTTCTTACTATACTAAGACGTGTTTTCAGAGGGTGATGACTCATACCTGATGCTAAATATATTTTTGTCTTCATAATATGTAGGACGTGGAGGTACCACATGAGCATAACCTAGAGTTTGGTTCGGCTTATTGGGAAAGCACTTCAACAGTCCCACTTTTGGATGCAGAATTGGCATTGAGAGTGAAGGAGCAGTCAGGGAAGCCTTGTGGCTTCTTGGTTAGAAAGACAGTTTTGACGTCTCGTACTCTTGTGTTTGTAATCACTGGTTTTGCTGTGTGTCTTGGTCTATGTGCAACCTTCCTGCACCCCAGAAAAGTTGGTGAATTTGCTATGACAATTCGGAGGTGTCTGTTTGACAACTCTTAATTGCATGTACACCTTTTAACCAAATGAACTGTCTGTAATTACAGAATATAGGCGCAATCTCCAGCACTTGGGTCCCCTGCTGTGACTGGTCTTGTATGATGTTCCTGTGTTTGCTACAATTGCATATCAAGGAACTGGCAAATATTCCTGCCTTTGCTACCACTGCATCTCAAGAAATTGAACAGCATGGAGTGGAGAGATAGTGGTTAGTTTCTGACCGTTAAGACCAAATGCCTACTGGGAGACATGCTTTGCGGCATTCTTGATGTATTATACAAATTGTGCTCTGTAAGCACAAAAACTGTATTAGCTGTATAGCTTCACTTGTTACTTTGTACAAGTTCTAGGGTAATCACCGTGGACTTCATTATAACTTTATGGTTACTGACATCAGTTGTCCTCAAAAGAGCAGATACACATTAGCATTTGCAGATATTATTTTGTGCTTAACAACTTTAAGGGATTGAGGTGGGACTCTTTGAATATTTTGATGTGAATATACGTAGAAGAGGCGGGCCTATCTGGCCATGAAATAATCGATTCAATATTCCAGTGCTGAACTAAATATTAGTTTGGGCAAAGAGTGTTTGCAAAATTTGCATTTCACGTGAAATTTTGAAATAGTGATGTGAAGGTGTATTTCGAGTGAAGTGTTGGTTTCTATGCAGAAAATTATAACGTTCGCAAATTTTTTGTGCAACTTTAGCTTCTGCTAACTTTTTTGCCTATTTCAATTTCAACTCATATACTGTTGAAGCTGAAAATTTTGATTAAGAATCTTGGATCAACCGTCCATAATGAAAATGAAAGGTTAGAACCCCTGCATTTCCTCTTCCTCTGAATAATAATAAAGATGAAAAAAAACAGTAAAACATTAGCATCAATAAAGGTCAAAAAGATAGTACCAACACCCTAAGAAAGAAATCACAATTCCAAGTCTTCTTGGAACACCCTCCAATCATTTTTCAAAGATTTTTCAAAGATTTAAAATAGAGAAATTTTAATAAAGCACTATCTTTTAGTGGTAATTAGCTATCTATAGATACCATTTGCTATATTACGGATTGTAGATACGTTTTTTGTTGTTATAAGATGTATTTGATGTATTTAAGCTACTGTATTCGTGAATACAGTAGCAAAAATAGGCGTGAATCAGGGAAGTCCAGCTAATCAGTTGTTGTATTCGAGTGTATTCGACTGTATTCATGGCGTGAAACATGGGATTACAGCTGGACAGATTATTGTATTCGACTGTAGTCACGGCGTGAAACAGGGGATTACACTGTTTTTAAACGGAAAGTGAATCAATTAACATAATAGACTCAACAAACTCAATTATAACACACAAAATTTGTATTTTCAGTTATAAAAAAGATTCTCAACCGAAAAATACCCCAAAAACATAACAATCTTCAGAGAAATTATATAATACATCTGAATACATAAATTATATTAATTAAAAAAAACATATGAATATATTCTGGCATATAGCGAGACAATGAATACAATGAAACACATAGAATACAGCGGGATACATTGAAATACAATGAAAAAAAAGACAGTGAATACAATGAAATACAACGAGATACATTGAATTACAATGAAAAAAAGATAATGAATACAATGAAATACATGGAAATACAGCGTAAAAACCAAGAACCAGCAACTCTTTTCATCGCAAAAACCATAAACCCAGCAGATCTTCGTCCCTCATATTGTCTTCCCCTGGCTCAAAATTCACTGTCTCCAAGTTTTAATTTTGACTCTGATTCTTCATCTATTTACTAAATAATAATGAAGATGAATCTTCATATGGCTCGAAATCTACTGCGTCCTCTCTCTTTTTCTCTCTGTTTCTGTGTTTTGGACCTTCCTTCCCTTATGTTGAAGATCTGAAGGGTCGTCTGAAAGTGCAAGAGGGAGGAGAGAGCGTGGGGTTTTTGACTAATGGTAGGTGATGTGGGTGAGAGAAATTTTGAGATTGAGCATCGTGCTTGTAGGGAATGGGGGAAGAGAATGAGATGTATCAAAGTAGAAGAGAAAGAAAATAGTGTAACTGAATAGCGTATTTAGTGGCTTAGGGGTAGGAGGTAACCAAAATTAGATATTTTGCTCTAAACATTAAAAGGTATCTATAGAATATAATTTTTTAAAATGTTATTTATTTAAAATAAATAAGGTGTTAACCTTTGCTATAGGAGTTAAAAATTTCTTTAAAATAGTATCAATGTCATAACATAATAAATTAAGGATAAACACCCTTGGGATTAAAATATATTAAGATCCAGGCTTCTGTGCAGCTCTCTTAATGTCCAATTCTGCTAGAGTAGATTAGTTCCTGTGCAAGGCATAGAACAAGTGTCAATTCTCTATGAGAAATACTCATGCATACTTGGTGTTTAAACCAAATCACATGAATTTACCACAGTTGAAGATAAATTGAGAAATGAAAATATACACAAATTAACTAGAGTTAAGTGATAAAATGTGTATAAAAGACATGTGTGATACATTCACCGACCGGGTTTGTGTAGTTTTTTTTCTGTTTGCTACTATGTAAATGCATGAAATACCACCATGTACCCTCAATAATCCAACTCTTTAATTGATGAAACCATTTCTCTCTTTTGGGCCAGGAGAGGGGCGGAAGGGGAGGGGAAAGGTGGGGAGATTCTTTAAGCTGTTCATCTATAGACCGTATCTTGTAACATGATAATAGCTTCTGAAAAAGCAAACAACAACAACACAAACCCAGTGGGATCCCACAAGTAGGGTTTGTGGAGGGTAATGTGTACGCAGATTTCACCTCTATCTAAATAAGGTAGAGATGTTGTTTCCGGTAGACCCTTGGCTCAAGAACAATGAAAAAGAAGCAATAAACATATAATAGCAACAACAGGTAATAGGCAACGGAAGCAAATGGCAAAGCATGTAATAACAAAGATCTATGAATACGAAAACCATTTCTTAGAAGGTGACGGAGTTTACTAAAAGTGCATCCTAATAATGCTGCTGAATTAGTTAACAAAATTGCAAACACAGGTTTCCTAGGTAAAGAAAAACAGTGGCTATTGAATAATTTACTTGAGGAAGAAGACAATCAGCTACAAGCCATCCTATTGTAGCCAGTGTTGTCAAAGGCGCGCTTAAGCCCTGAAGCGAGACTCAAAACATGTTGAGCGCTTTGCCTCGCTTTGTGGACGCTTTAGTATCGCATCAAGGCTCTAAGGCACAATATTCCTTACCAATGAGTGTAATCATGAAAATGCAACATTAAACCATTGATATTTCACTTTATCGTAATCTATTTCTAATTTCTTTGTCCATATATTTGTTATTCATGCTTATAATTATTAGTCTTGGACCATATATATATATATATTTACTTTTTCTCCAGTTGCACCTTTTTTCATTAAAGCCCACGCTTTATTTGAGCTTTGCGCTTAAAGCCCCAACGAACCTTAGAGCTTTTTTGTGCTTTTCGCCTTTCATAATACTGATTGTAGCAAGTAAATCACAACCAGAAAATAACAAGCTTCTGCCTAAAAGAGTTTGGTTGTAACTTTTGCTAACTTATTTAAGATAGAAATACGATGAACCACTAAGCAAAAGTTGGTTAGCTTCTTAAGCTGTAATGCAACCTGATATCTATCTTTTGGAGTCTTTGTAGAGATAGATCTTGACAATTATACAATCAAGGAGGCATACAACATAAGATTAGTTCTGTTTACAGAACAGTTTTTGTTATGAAATATATTGTGTTAATGTAGTATATTCACTTTCCTTATTAATTGTAAATCAAATCCCACAGAATGTGGATCACGATTATGGAAGCTTAAAATTAGGCTTAGATTGATTCTTAGCATCTGTATATATATGCAGCTAATTCTGTAAATGAAAATACATATCTTCAGCTAATTCTCTTGTTTCTCAAAAGCTTCTTTGTCTCATTTTTAACTTGGTATCAGAGCAGCCACCATTTTCTCGAGAAAATGGTGAACGACAAAGACGAAACACCAATCTACCAATCTGATACTTCAAAAACCATCCAGCAAAGCCTTGGTTTGGACCAATCTAATCCATAATTTGCTCATCCTTCAGATCACCCCAATCATATGCTTGTTCCAGTGAAACTGAATGGCACCAACTATCCATCATGGAGTAAATCCATGATACATGCCCTCACAGCCAAGAACAAAATTGGCTTTACCAGCGGAACTATCAAACCACCTCTAGAGACGGAACAACCAACAGAATATGCGCAATGGAATCAATGTAACAGCGTGGTTCTATCATGGCTTACACATTCAGTGGAGCCCGATCTAGCCAAAGGAGTCATTCATGCTAAGACCGCTTATCAAGTATGGGAGGATTTTAGAGATCAATTCTCGCAAAAGAATGCACCAGCTATCTATCAGATCCAAAAGTCATTGGCGTCTCTTTCACAAGGTACAATGTCGGTCTCTGCATATTTTACAAAACTCAAAGATCTTTGGGATGAATTAGACACGCATCGATCTATCCCCACTTGCAACCAGATGAAAGCACACGGTGAACAGATGGAAGAAGATCGCGTAATGCAATTTCTTATGGGCCTCAATGACACTTACAATGTTGTCCGTTCAAATGTTCTCATGATGTCTCCATTA
The DNA here is from genome assembly GCF_001879085.1 of Nicotiana attenuata. Taxonomy (NCBI): domain Eukaryota; kingdom Viridiplantae; phylum Streptophyta; class Magnoliopsida; order Solanales; family Solanaceae; genus Nicotiana; species Nicotiana attenuata. The sequence continues at coordinate 150,632 of NW_017672212.1, forward strand.
CCGAATGTACGTCAAGCCTACTCTCTTGTTATCAAGAAGAAATGTAGTGAGGTATGTCGTCGGAATCAATTGAAATTTTTTCCATTGCTGCTACAGTTCAAAGTCGTCCAATCAATTTTTCAAACAAGTTCAAAAATAATTATTGTGAACACTGCAACAGAGAGGGACATACAATTGAAAATTGCAGAACTCTTAAATTTCATTGCAATTATTGTGACAAAAAGGGCCATACAGAAGATAGATGTAAGTTTTAAAATGGCACTTGGGCTTCAAACAAATCAAACAACCAAGATGGCCAGCAACCCTCACGTAGGGGCCAAGGTAATTTGCACAATACCCTTCCATCTGCTAATGCTATGGATTCTTCCCAAACTTCACATGGTATTCATACTCAAGAGAGCAACAGTTCTTCACATGGACTTTCTACAAGTCAACTTCAACAAATCGCTCGTGCTTTATCTATGATGACACAAAATAATGCCACTGGTAATACCGATGCTTATGCAAATGCAGCAGGTTCTTCTCTTTTTCCAAATGTTTCAATTAATTCCATATTTAGTAAACCATGGATTTTGGATAGTGGAGCTACTGATCATATAGCTTCTGATTCCACACTTTTTACCAAAACAGAATCCCCGTCAATACCAATTGTTAACTTACCCACTGGATCCTCAGCTTCTATCAGTTGCACAGGCACTATACCTTTCAACTCTGAGATCACCTTAAATGATGTTTTATGTGTTCCCTCTTTTCGCTTAAATTTGATGTCTCCAAGCAAAGTCACTAATGCTTTGAATTGTTGTGCCATGTTGTTTCCCACTTTCTGTACTTTACAGGACTTGGCTACGGGAAAGATGATTGGCTTGGGTAAACAGCGTGGCGGCCTCTATTACATGTCTCCCTTGCAAAAGATACCCGCCTCTCATCAAGTTTCTCAACCCTCAAATGTATGGCACATGCGCCTTGGCCATCCGTCACCATCTCGTTTTAAATTAGTTTCTCCATTATTGCCTTCTCATAATGAATCTTTTGAGAATAACTGTACTGTTTGTCCTATGGCCAAACAAACTAGACTTCCATTTTCATCAAGTTCAATATCAACTCATAATCCATTTGATCTTTTACATTGTGATATTTGGGGTCCACATAGGGTGCCTACACATTCAGGGGCACGTTTGTTTCTTACTATTGTAGATGATTTTACAAGGTGCACTTGGGTGTTTCTTATGAAAAAAAAATCGGATACCCAAGATCAAGTAAAATCTTTTGTTGCATTTTCTCATACCCAATTTGATGCCTCAGTCAAAACCATAAGAGTAGATAACGGCGGAGAAATTTTATCCATGAAAAACTTTTTCCAGTCGCAAGGTATCGAATGTCAACGAACTTGCGTTTCAACTCCTCAACAAAATGGAGTAGTTGAACGTAAACATCGTCATATCTTAGTTGTTGCGAGAGCATTACGTTTTCAATCTCACTTACCTCTCACCTTTTGGGGCGAATGCGTGTTGACCGCGGTCTATCTTATCAATAGACTTCCTTCGCCATTATTATCTTCCAAATCACCTTTTGAATTATTGTATAATCATCCACCATCACTTGATCATTTGAAAGTTTTTGGTTGTCTCTGTTACGCCACAGTTGTTCATCCCACTCATAAATTTGATTCTCGTGCCAAACGTTGTATTTTTGTTGGGTATCCTACATGTCAAAAAGGTTACAAACTTTATGATTTGGATAGAAAAATAATTTTTGTGAGCCGAGATGTTAAATTTTTAGAAACCACTTTTCCGTTCTCAATATCACCAAATCTTGATTCTGCAATGCATAGTTTTTCTTCAGACCTCACAGAAAATTTGCAGCATATACCATCATCTTCCACCAACATTTCATCTCACCAACCTCAACATGTGGAGTGTTTTGATACAGATAATTCTACTATATCTCCTGAATCATTGAATCCACCCGAACTCACTGAAGCATCAGATAATTCACATGACCAACCTACAACTTCTGCAACTTCACCTCTGGCTAAACCTACTAGTGCACCTGATAGTGCACTTAGTCCCTCAACCAGGCTGACAACACATGTTTCCAACTCTATAGATCCTTCTATAGCTCCTGCAAGACAATCCCTCCGTGTTAAGAAACCTCCGACATGGCATAAAGACTACAAACTGTCATCACAAGCCAATCATTCCAACTCGACACCAAGTTCTGAATCAGGTACTCGTTATCCTCTTTCTCATTTTATTTCATACTCTCGTATGTCATCTGCAAATTGTACCTTTTTAGCTAACATTACATGTCATACCGAGCCTACCACTTATGAACAAGTTGTTATTGATCCTCACTGGAAGCAAGCCACGAATACAGAATTAGAAGCACTCCAACAAAACAATAAATGGAGTTTGGTACCTCTTCCTGCTGGCCATAAAGCCATCAGATGCAAATGGGTCTACAAAATCAAGTACAAATCAGATGGTACATTTGATCGATATAAGGCTCGTCTTGTAGCTAAAGGGTACACTCAAGTAGAGGGTATTGATATCAGGAAACCTTTTCTCCAACAGCTAAACTTACTACACTTCATTGCCTTCTTACTGTTGCTGCCGGGCGCAATTGGTTTGCTTACCAATTAGATGTCCAAAATTCGTTCCTTCATGGTGACTTGAATGAAGAAGTGTATATGGAACCTCCACCCCGTCTTCGCCGACAGGGGGAGAATGTTGTATGTCGGCTACACAAATCTCTATATGGTCTTAAACAGGCATCAAGAAATTGGTTTCTTACATTTTCAGAAACTATTCAAAAGGCTGGTTATGAACAATCAAAAGCCGATTATTCTCTTTTCTTCAAGGCTCAAGGTACTTCATTTACTGCAATCCTGGTCTATGTTGATGATATACTTCTCACAGGAAATGATCTTCATGAAATCGAGCGTCTCAAAAGCTTTCTTCTCAAATGCTTCCGCATCAAAGATCTTGGAAATTTGAAATATTTTCTGGGCATTGAATTTTCTCGAACACATAAAGGTATTTTCATGTCTCAAAGAAAATATGCATTAGATATTTTACAAGGTTCTGGTCTACTAGGAGCACGCCAAGACAAGTTTCCAGTGGAACAAAATCTGAAACTTACTCCCACTGATGGAGAATTATTGAATGATCCAACCAAGTATAGAAGATTAGTTGGCAGATTGATATATCTTATGGTTACGAGACCTGACATAGTTTACTTTGTTCGTACATTAAGTCAATACATGCATGAGACTCAAAAGCCTCACTGGGATGCTGCTATACGGATCCCCAAATACATCAAGGGTACTCCAGGGCAAGGTTTATTATTCTCTTCCTGCAATAATCTCACTTTAAAGGCCTTTTGTGATTCAGATTGGGGAGGTTGTCGTGCCACAAGAAGATCAGTTACAGGATATTGCATTTTTCTTGGTAATTCCCTTATCTCATGGAAATCCAAGACACAATCAAAGTTTCAAGATCGTCCGCCGAAGCAGAGTATCGAGCAATGGTTAACACATGCTTGGAGCTTACTTGGTTACGTTACATTCTGCAAGATCTAAAAGTCCCACAAGCAGCTCCTACACAACTATTCTGTGTCAATCAAGTTGCTTTGCATATTGCAGCGAATCCCGTCTTCATGAACGTACTAAACATATTGAAATAGATTGTCAAATAGTTCGCGAAAAACTGCAAGCTGGAATGATTAGTCCATCATATGTACCGATACACTTCCAGTTGGCAGATGTCTTTACAAAGGCCTTGGGAAAGGATCAATTTGTGACACTACGCAACAAGTTGGGACTTCATGATATTCACTCTCCAACTTGAGGGGGAGTGTTAAGAAATATATTGTGTTAATGTAGTATATTCACTTTCCTTATTAATTGTAAATCAAATCCCACAGAATGTGGATCACGATTATGGAAGCTTAAAATTAGGCTTAGATTGATTCTTAGCATCTGTATATATATGCAGCTAATTCTGTAAATGAAAATACATATCTTCAGCTAATTCTCTTGTTTCACAAAAGCTTCTTTGTCTCATTTTTAACTGTTTTAAAGTCAAATTGCTTAAAAGCAGTAAGCATGGGAGTGGCCATGACTAATTTTACATGATCTTATTGTGAGATAAGTGTCATGATTCAAAGAACAGTAAAAACATCTAAAACTATTCCTTTTCAAGACGACGTGTGCTCAAAATTGAACTATCCTTTTCCGTAAGACGCCACATTCTATGATGCTGAATTAGTTCAATCTACAAATCCAAGTTTTTTCTTTCATTTATACAATTAACTTTTCTTGAGGACTAAAGAATTATCATCACAACACTCTTCGAGGAAAAAAGAATTACCATTTACAAAACTATAAAAGGGTTCATTTAATTGAATCAAATATGGACCAATTTAAAAATTTTGTGCAAAAGTCACTAAAAATGATTAAAGCAACAATTATACATGTAGGAGGAGCAACAACTATACATGAATAATTATAAGCTTCAATTATAAATGAAGGATCGGAATCTTTCTGAGCCATCCAATTCAAAGCTCCATTTACCAAAACCCCAGAACCAGAACCAACCGAAAGCCTTATATGATCATGAGTTGAACTCTCAAATCTCCTCCATAGACCCGTCTTCACAGAGTAGACATCCACAAAAGTAGAGGCAAGATCCCATCTACGTTCAAAATATCGAGAAAGATTAACCAACTTATTATCGCCAGCAGAATCATACCCTAAACCATACATGCTAAGGCTATCTGGCACAGGAAGAGCCAAATGAAAGGTTGGAATTCTATGGTACTTTAAGGTTGTGGGGTTTATCAAAAAATTGATATTATCCTCATTCATCATCGAGACTAAGCCATTACATGAGCCAAGCACATTAACCTAGTTATCTGGGAGCTGCTGTAAATTAAGGTTTCTTGAAATGGCATCAATTGTTCCATTTTGGTAGTTGTGGTTAAACGTGATAGTGTGAATAGAATTTGAACGAGAGGTAAAAATGAGTTTCTTTTCATTCTTATGGGCATAAAAATTGAGGTAAGCTTTGATGAAATGTGGGTCTGAGAGAAGATGTTACGATCCTATTAGTCCACTTACTAAATCAGTAGTTAGTTAAATCAGTAGCTCACGCAAGGAATAAGAAGCTGGGTAGTTAGAGGTTAGTTGGAAGGTTGTTAGGGCATGTGACTTCCAAAAGTTAATTATAACTAACTTTCCCGCCAAATGTATTAGTATATAGTTTTGATCCTTCTGCTGTATTGTTCAGTTTTTGTGAAGTTTAATATCAATAAACTAGTCTTCTCTCTTCTCTTTCATTGACACTCAATTCACTATTGAGTCCATAGATTCTGTTCAAGAGTAATTCTTCCATTTTTACTCTTTAGGTTTCTTTTCTTCTCTTTTCTTAGCTCGATAATTGCTGGAACGTATCATTGGTATCAGAGCGAGTGATTACTTGGACGGGAAATGGGCGATCACAGTACTCGCATGGCAGAATTACGCAAGGATGTTGATGCTCTCAAAGGATCAATGGATACTGTGGTCAATTCTGCAATAGAACTGACCAATTCTGTAGAGTCGAGAATGGCTCAAGCTTTGGAGGAGATCAAAAGAATGATGATTAATAATGGGGGAAATTCTATTCAAAATGGCTCAGCTGTGGATAGGAATGAAGAAAGGATAGAAGCTCGAGCTCCCAGACCTGCTGAGAATCCAAATCTCGCCAGAAATTATCAAGTAGGTGTGGCTATTTCTAGGTTTGATGGGACTGGGTTAAAAGATTGGTTGTACAAATGCGAACAATTCTTCGATATGGATGAAACTCCTGAGGAATCTAAGGTCAAGTTAGCTTCGTGCAAACTGGAGGGTCGAGATTTACAATGGCATCAAAGTTTCATGAAGTTTAGAGTGACAAGGGAATGGCCTCGATGGGGCGAGTATGTAAGATGTCTCTATGCTCGATTTGGTGCTGAACTTTTTGATGATTCCATGGGGGATTTCAAGGATCTCAGGCAGGTAACTTCTGTTCAAGATTATGTTGATAATTTTGACGAGTTACATAATAGAGTCGAGTTGCAAGAGGAGTATGTTGTTAGTTGTTTTCTAAGGGGATTGAAACCAGAAATTGGTCTGCCTGTTAAGATGTTAGGTCCCTGATCTCTAGCCAAAGCCTTTAGTTTAGCTAGAATTCAAGAGCAAATATTAGAAGTGCAGAAACAAGTTTTTTTTTTCAAATGCCATCCTCCCTACCCCCAAAAATCTCCAAAGATTTCAGCCTGCACCCTACTCTCCTCAAGGAAGGAATCACCTACCCTTTAAACCTTCTCAAACTTTTCCAAAACAACAGCCTTCTTACCCTAGCAGTTCTAAACCAGTTTACAAAAATCCTAAGCTCTTGACTAGTGCTGGATGGAGAAAAAAAGAAGCAAGGGGTTATGTTTCCATTGTGATGAGAAATACACTGTGGGACATGTGTGCACGAAGAAAAGGCAATTTTTCTCTATGGAAGTAGAAGGAGGAGAGGGAATGGTGGAGGTAGAGGAAGATGTCATGTTAGATCCAGCAGAGTTGCTAACCATGTTAGCTCAAGGCCTAGAGACTGATGCAGAAGGATCTATTCTACCTCATGTATCTGTGCATGCCATGAATGGTGAACATGATTTTAGGACCATGAGGGTGATAGTGTCAGTCAAAGGGAAGGCAGTTCATGTACTTATTGATACTGGTAGTACCTACAATTTCTTGGACCTTAACACTGCCAAGAAATTAGTGTGTGTTCTGACTGCCATAGATCCTTTTGCAGTATCAGTAGCTGATGGCAATAAGGTGCAAAGCCATTATGTTAGCAAACTGGTTTGGAAGATGCAGGGAGTCTCCTTTGACTCTGATATGCTTGTATTGCCTATTGGAGGATGTAATATGGTTCTGGGCATCCAATGGTTGATCACTTTAGGAGATATCCTATGGAATTTCAGGAAACTTAAAATGGAGTTCACTATCATGGGCAAGAAGATCTCTCTAAGGGGAATCCAACCTCCTGCTGCTAAGTTAATTCAAGCAGGGAGAATGGACAAGCTTCTTGCTAAGGCAGCAGAGTTATGCATGATATCAGTGGGGGTACTAGCAGAAGAGAATTCAAGTGAAGCTGTTGGTTTGTTTTCACTAGTAGGCCAAGACTAAGACCAAGAAAAGACTGCAGAATTAGACTTGATTCTGCAAAAGTACAAGGACATATTTGAGGAGCCTAAAGGATTACCACCTTCAAGGGCACATGATCACATGATTGTTCTAAAAGAAGGTACCACTCCAATAAACAAGAGGCCCTACAGATATCCAACTATTCAGAAAGATGAGATTGAAAAAATGGTAGATGAGATGTTGAGTTCTGGGGTGATAAGGCACAGTACCAGTCCCTACTCTTCTCCTATTGTAATGGTGAAGAAGAAGGATGGAACATGGAGAATGTGTGTGGATTATAGGGAGTTGAACAACAGTACAGTAAAGGATAAGTATCCAATTCCTGTTATAGAGGAACTGTTAGATGAGTTACGTGGAGCCAAATATTTTTCAAAGTTGGATCTAAGGTCGGGGTATCATCAAATCAGGATGTTTGAGCAGGACATTCCTAAAACAGCATTTAGGACTCACCATGGTCATTATGAATTCATGGTCATGCCCTTTGGTTTGACTAATGCTCCTTCCACTTTTCAGAGTCTTATGAACCAGGTCTTTCATAGTTATCTTAGGAAATCCATATTGGTTTTCTTTGATGACATACTCATTTATAGTTCCAGCTTGTCAGATCATATGATTCATCTAGAAGAGGCTTTCCAGCTATTAAGGTCTCATGTGTTGTTTGTCAAAAAAAGCAAGTGTGCTTTTGGAGTTACACAGATAGACTATTTGGGCCATGTCATCAGCAATGAGGGAGTAGCCATGGACCAACAGAAGGTATCAGCAGTATTGAGTTGGTCTCAACCAAAAACATTGAAGGAATTGAGGGGTTTCCTTGGTCTTACTGGGTACTACAGAAGGTTCATCAAGAACTATGACTTGATTGCTAGACCACTGCATGATTTACTCAAAAAAGGGGAGCTTTGTTTGGAATTCATTGGCTACTGAAGCCTTTGAAGCTTTGAAGAAGGCTATTACCTCTGCTCCTGTTCTAACACTGCCTGACTTTTCTAAGAGTTTGTAGTAGAAACTGATGCTTCAGGTGAAGGCATTGGAGCAGTACTGATGCAAGACAACAAGCCAATAGCTTTCTTTAGTAAAGGATTGTCAGGGAAGAACAAAGCTCTGTCAGTTTATGAAAGGGAACTCTTGGCTTTGGTAACTGCAATTCAGAAATGGAGATCTTATATTTTGGGCAGGCACTTTGTGATCAAAACAGACCACCATAGCCTTAAGTATCTATTGGAACAAAGAATCACTACTCCAAGTCAACAGAAGTGGTTGGTGAAGCTGCTAGGATATGATTACACCATATCCTATAAAAAGGGGAAGGAAAATCTTGTAGCAGATGCTCTCTCAAGAAAAGGGGAAGCCATTCAACTCTTCAGTATTTCTGGAGTTTCTTCCCAGTTATTGGAATCTGTCAAGCTCAGTTGGGATCAAGATCCATAATTGCAAAAACTAATTCATAGTATTCAGTCATCTTCTAATCCCAAGCCTTATTATTCTTTCACTGGGGGTATACTCAGCAGGAAAGGTAAATTGATGGTAGGAGCTGACCAGTCTTTGAGGAAGCAACTACTAACATTCTATTATGATAGCTCTATGGGTGGCCATTCTGGAATCACTGCTACATACAAGAGGATAAAACAGAATTTCTATCGGAAAAAAATGAAGCAAGATGTTTACAAGCATGTAAGGGAGTGTGACACTTATCAAAGGTGCAAGGGAGAAAATGTGGCATACCATGGCCTACTCCAGCCTCTACCAATTCCAGAAAAGGTGTGGCATGACATTTCCATGGACTACATAGAGGGTCTACCTAAAGTTGTGGGTAAAGAGGTTATTTTGGTGGTAATGGACAGATTGAGTAAAGCTGCTCACTTCATGGCACTCAAACATCCCTATACAGCTCTAGATGTAGCTCAGGTTTTCATGGATGGGGTGTTTAAGCTACATGGTATGCCCAAGACCATAGTTTCTGATAGGGACAAGGTTTTCACCAGCAGATTTTGGCAGGAGTTATTCAAATTGCAGAAAGTTTCACTCTTAACTTCTTCTGCCTATCATCCTCAAATAGATGGGCAGACTAAGTTGTTAATAGATGTTTGGAGTGCTATTTGCGATGTATGACATTTGAAAAGCCCAAAGATTGTCCACTATGGTTACCCCTGGCAGAATGGTGGTATAATACCACTTATCACTCAGCCACAAACATTACCCCTTATGAAGCAGTCTATGGACAGAAGCCTCCTCCACTCCTTCCATATATGCCCTTTGACTCTCAATTAGATGTTGTTGATAGGAGTTTGCAGACTAGGGAAGCTATCTTGAGGGCTCTAAAGCATCATCTAGAAAGAGCTCAACATAGAATGAAGATGCAAGCAGACAAAAGCAGAACTAAAAGGTCCTATGAGGTAGGTGATTGGGTTTTCATCAAGATTCAACCATATAGGCAGCTTTCTCTAAAGGATCATGCCTATCAGAAACTCTCAGCAAAGTTCTTTGGCCCATTCAAGATAATAGCCAGGGTGGGATTTGCTGCTTATACCTTAGATCTACCCTCTCATTCTAAGATTCACCCCACCTTCCATATCTCCCTGTTGAAGAAGAAGTTGGGCAACCACACTGCCTCTACAATATTACCTATAGTGCACTGTGACTCTGTCCATGTTCTATTGGTACCTGAAGCTATTATGGACAGAAGATTAGCCAAGAAGCATGGAAAGGCTATCACGTAAGTCTTGGTGAAATGGTTAAATGCACCACCTGAAGACAGCACTTGGGAAGACTTACACTCCTTCAAGCTGAAGTGTTGGGTCTCCAATGTCTTAGCTTTATGTTTTGATGATCTAACAAACTTACCGTCACAGAACCAGATAAGGAACCTGACACACTTGGTACACATCACAAATCAACAGACTCCAGCTAATGTGAACTGCTCCAATTTCAGAAGATAGAGAATCAACACAGGGACCTGATACCCTTGTGTTTCCCTGACAGCAGTACAAAGTCAACAGTGTACCACTGGAAAGTGACTGCCTGCACTGTACACAGAAACAGTGTAGCACAGTTCTACAGTCACTTGTCCTTTGACCAACCAAGTGATTACCTCATTCAAGTGATGCCATCCAAGTTGTATTAACTAGTGAATTACAACAAAACATCACTTTAACACTTGAGAATCAACTTGAGCATTCAAGCACTCTAACCGTTCACAGATCAAGCATTCAATTCTCAAGTGCATCAAGAACAAAGTTCAACACTACTACGGACCAGTTCCTAAATCTAGTATCTTGTTGTCCTTAGTTGAGTTGTAACTTTGTAATTGTAATTCCTAATTTTCTTATATAGAAGCGTTGCTTAGGAACCCCCTTGTAAAACCATAAACCCTTAGTGTTTGTGTCGTGACTAGAGTTAGTCATGAGTTGAAGTCTTGGTAATAGCTGTATTGCAAAGTGGCTTGTAATAGGTGTATTACAAGTTAGTGAGGGATTAAGAGTTTAATTCCTAGATTTCATAGGTTGTAACCTAAAAGTTGCTCATAGTGAAGTTGATATCCTACCAGTGTATGTCGTGGTTTTTTATCCCCTTGAGCAAGGATTTTTCCACATAAAAACTCCCTGTCTTATTTACTTACCGTTTTATTAGCTTCTCAGTGGAAACTCACAGAGGACCTGGTCTCTATATAGTTTGGTGGACTCATATAAACTATCAATTAGTATCATAGCGGGTTCTTTCTATGAGGCTAACACCTAGGAAGGATCCTTATGGCTGCTCCACCAAATTTTGAAGAAGGTCAGTCTATGTATAGACCACCCAGGTTCAATGGGCAATACTATGGGTGGTGGAAGACAAGAATGCATGACTTTATCATGGTAGAAGATTCTGGGTTGTGGGATGTTATATGTGATGGTCCTTATGTCCCAACGAAGAAGGTCGGAGATCCTCTAGAGACGATGCTAAAGACCATAAAGGAATACAACGATGCAGACAGGAAAGATGTGGAGAAAAATTTTCCTGCCAAGAAAATTTTGGTGTGTGGTATAGGACCTGATGAATATAACAGGATCTCAGCTTGTCAATCCGCCAAGGAGATATGGGAAGCTTTGCAAATAGCACATGAGGGAACCACTCAAGTAAAGCAATCTAAGATTGATATGCTCACCACTGAGTATGAGCTCTTCGCGATGAAAGACGATGAATCTATTCAAGACATGCACACAAGATTCACCTCCATCATAAATGAGCTGCATTCGCTCGGTGAAATCATTCCTAGGAACAAGCTTGTGAGAAAAATTCTCAGTGTTCTGCCTAGTTCGTGGGAGAGTAAAGTGAATGCCATTACTGAGGCAAAGGAACTGCAGGCCCTAACTATAGATGGCCTAGTTGGAAATCTTAAAACTTACGAAATGAAGAAGAAGAAGGACAGTGAAAGAAGAGAACCAAAGAAGGAAAAGAACATGGTACTCAAAGCTGAGGGCAATGGCTCAAGTGAGGAGGACAGTGACATGGCTTACTTAACCAAAAGATTTCAAAAGATGGTTAGAAGAAATGGAGGAATACCAAAAAGGGGCACCACTAGCAGACCAAAGATTTATGACCTCTGTCATAAGTGTGGAACGCCAGGGCATTTCATCAAAGATTGTCCTCTCCTGAAGCAAGAACACTTCAAGTACAACCCTGATAAAGCAGCCAAAAGGAACCTGGTTCCTGACAAATGCTTCAAAAGGATGAATGCCACTAACAACGTTGTGAAGCAAGCTCTTGCAGCATGGGGAGATTCCTCAAGTGAGTCTAAAGGAGAAACTGATGCAGGTGATAGTTCCATGATGGCAGTTGAAAGTGAAGGAAATGAATATGATTCAATATTTGCTTTAATGGCTCAATCAGACGATGATGAAGATGATGACAATGATGAGGTAAACTTCAGGGATGTACAGAGAAATCTGAAATCCTACTCTCCTAAGAAACTCCTGTCGTTAGCCAACGTATTAATTGATGCCTATCATAGTCTTGTAGAGGATAAAGATGCCTTGACCTTAGAACTAGGAGAAGCTGAACAAACTAGAGATGATTTGGTAGTGTGTGTGGTTGATTTGAAGGAAACTATAGATCATCTGGAAAATGAGAAGAAAGTTCTAACTGAGAGAATCACTAGTGTAGAACATGAAAGAGATGATCTGGTGGTAGTAGTAGTTGACTTGAAAGAAACCATTGAGAACCTAAGTAAAGAAAAAGATGCCCTAATGGAGAGAGTGACTGCTGTTGAGCAGGAGAGAGATAACTTCCTAATAGTGATTGTAGACTTGAGGGAAACTATAGAGGAACTTGGAGCCGAGTGTAGGCCTGGAAATTCTGATAAAATGAAAGAAGTAGCTAGTGAGGCACATTTTAAGCTTGAAAACGAATTAAATGTTGTGAGAACTAGTTTGTGTGCTGAACTTGAGAAAAATAGGCAGCTCCAAGCAGAACTGGATAGAGTAAAAAATGATCTTGAGAAGTCCCTTAAGTGGACCTGGTCCTCAGAGGCTATTACTATCGTGTATGTTAATAATAGTGGTAAAAGGCAGGGAATTGGGTTTCAAAGGGAGAGAATTCCTTACAACCCGCATAGCAAGTATGTTACTGTACCGGATAATTGGCTGTGTACCCACTGTGGGAACAATGGGCATTTCAAAGAAAATTTCCAAGCCAGGGTCCAGTCTCTTCAAAAAAACAAAGTGTTTGCTAAAAAAGTAACTACTGATAAGGGACCAGGTGCCACCCATAAAAAACGCATGTTACCTGCATGGACTAAAAGAGCTCTTATTCGTCCTCTTGCCTACTACAAGGGACCCAAACTTGCTTGGGTTCCTAAAACTAACTCCTGATTTTCTTGTGCAGGGAACAGTGAAAGGAAGTAGTCAACAATGGTTCATGGATAGTGGATGTTCAAAGCACATAACTGGGAACACCATGGACTTTCTTTCACTAAAATCCCTGCAAGGAGGGAGTGTATCCTTTGGCAATGGATAAAAAGGGGTACATTCTTGGAGTTGGGAAAATTGGGAAATCACTCACTCACTCAATTGAAAATGTGTACTACGTCAATGGCCTCAAGTACAGTCTCTTGAGTGTTTCTCAAATATGTGATAAAGGAAATAAGGTGGAGTTCTTGTCAAAAATATGCACAATTACTAATCTAGTAATGGGTGAAGTGGTACTGGTGGCCAAGAGATACAAGAACATCTACGTTGCTGATTTTGAATCCCTATAAAATGGTGATCTGAGTTGCTTGAAAGTTGTTGATGATGATGCTGAACTGTGGCACAGAAGACTGGGGCATGCAAGCTTTTCTCTACTGAATAAGCTTGTTTAGAAGGACCTGGTCCGTGGTCTACCCAAATCAAAGTTCATGGAGCACAAAGTTTGTGATGCCTGCGCCAGAGGGAAGCATGTGAAATCTTCATTTAAGCCAAAAAAGGATGTCAGCACCTCAAAACCACTTGATCTCCTTCACATGGATCTATGTGGGCCTATGAGAGTGCAAAGCAGAGGAGGAAAAAGATACATTTTTGTGATAGTGGATGACTATTCGAGATTCACTTGGACCTTGTTCCTCAGAACAAAAGATGAAAATTTTGAAGTTTTTGTAGCATTTGTGAAGAAAATTCAAGTGAAGATGGATTCAAAAGAAGCCTACATAAGATCAGATCATGGGACAGAATTTGACAATGCCAAGTTTGATGATTTTTGCAATGAGAATGGCATTACACATAACTTCTCCGCCCCCAGAACTCCACAGAAAAATGGAGTTGTGGAAAGGAAGAATAGAACTCTTGAAGAAATGGCAAGGACAATGCTGATCGATAGTGGGATAGCGAAGAACTTCTGGGCTGAAGCTGTTAACACTGCCTGCTACTTGGTAAACAGGTGCATGATCAGGTCTCTCTTGAACAAAACCCCCTATCAGTTGCTGAATGGAAGGAAGCCCAAGCTGACTCATTTAACAACATTTGGGTGCAAATGCTAGGTTCTCAACAATGGAAAGGATCATCTTGGAAAATTCAATGCCAAAAGTGATGAAGGAATCTTCTTGGGATATTCCTCTCGAAGTAAAACCTACAAAGTGTACAATAAGACAACTCAGTGTGTAGAGGAGAGTGTGCATGTAATCTTTGACGAGTCCTATCCTTCCTGTGAGAGAAGTAACAAGGGTGATCAAGATGGAGAGCCCTTGTCAGTTCCAGGTGAAGTCATAGATATGGCAAACGGAAAGACAGACTTGATGAGTCAAGTGAAGATAATGAAGTTTCTTCAATTGGAGATGAACCAGGTGCCACAATCACAACAACTGAAGCTGAAGAAAGAGTGGTTGATGCAGTTCAAGGTACTCCACAGGTTGCTGAGAGGAGAACGCGAGAGTACCAATCAGACTTACCAGCTCCTCTACGAATGAGATTCAAGTGCCCAACTGGAAACACAAAAGCTCCCATCCTCTTGATAACATATTCACCCCTCTAGACTCAGGAGTACAAACAAGATCAAAAGCCTGAAATTCACTTGCCTTCTCAGCCTTTCTTTCCCAAATAGAACCAAAAATATCAAGGAAGCCCTAAAGGATGCAGACTGGATCACTGCCATGCAAGATGAGTTGCATCAGTTCGAAAGGAACAATGTATGGCACCTGGTACCTCGACCCTCAGATAGAACAATCATAGGAACCAGATGGGTATTCAGGAACAAGCTTGATGAGCATGGAAACACTACAAGGAACAAGGCTAGGCTAGTGGTTCAAGGATACAATCAAGAAGAAGGAATTGATTATGATGAGACCTTTGCTCCTGTCGCTCGCATGAAAGCTATCATAATCCTCATTGCATTTGCATCCCATATGGAATTCACTCTGTTCCAAATAGATGTCAAAAGTGCATTTCTAATGGATTCCTTACGGAAGAGGTCTATGTAAAGCAACCTCCAGGTTTTGAATGTCATGAACATCCTGAATATGTGTTTAAATTGGACAAGGCATTGTATGGGTTGAAACAGGCTCCTCGAGCTTGGTATGAAAGATTGTCAAAGTTTCTCTTAGGAAATGGTTTCACAAGAGGAAGAATTGACAATACTTTATTTCTGAAGAAACGAGGGAGGAAACTGCTCATCGTTCAGGTATATGTTGATAATATCATTTTTGGGGCAACAGCTGATTCACTGTGTGAAGAATTTGCAAAACTCATGGGAAGTGAGTTTGAGATGAGCATGATGAGTGAGTTGAACTTAATCTTGGGTATTCAAGTGAAGCAGTCCACAAAGGGTACATTCATCTGCCAGCAGCAATACATCAAGGAGCTTCTGAAGAGGTTTGATATAGAAGCATCAAAAGTAATTGATACTCCCATTAATACTGTCGCTCGACTGGACATGGATGAATCTAGCTCTGCTGTGAATCAAACCATGTACAGAGGAATTATTGGGTCTCTTCTCTACCTCACTACCAGCAGACCTGATATTATTTTCAGTGTAGGGCTATGTGCAAGGTTTCAGTCAAATCCCAAGGAATCTCATCTGAAGGCTGCCAAAAGAATTTTGAGATATCTTAAGGGAACACAGGACCTGGTCCTGTACTACCCTTCAGGTGATAATTTTAATCTTGTTGGGTATGCTGATGCTGATTATGCAGGTTATCTTGTGGACAGAAAAAGTACTTCTAGAATGGCTCACTTCCTAGGATCATGTCTCATCTCATGAGGCACAAGGAAGCAAAACTCAGTAGCTCTCTCAACAGCTGAAGCAGAATATGTTGCTGCAGCTTCCTGCTGTGCTCAGCTCTTATGGATCAAACAACAATTGGAAGATTTTGGTGTGTACACTGACTGTGTGCCTCTCCTATATGACAACACCAATTCACTCAACATGGCCAAGAACCGGGTTCAACACAAAAAAACCAAGCACCTTGATGTGAGACATCATTTTCTGAGAGACAATGTGGAAAAAGGGCTTATCTGCATGAAGTTTTGCAGTACAGAAGACCAAATTGCAGATATCTTCACCAAAGCATAGAGCAGAGAATATTTTGAAAGAAATAGGCTGGAGCTGGGGCTAATAAAGCCAAATTGAGAACCTGATTCCCTTCAGTTGGCTATGATAGTCACACTCAGGTAACATTAGCTAAAGTGTTTTCCAGCCAAGTCTAACTCACTTCAATACCATTGCAGGTAGACACGTATGATGATTATAGAAGCTGTAGATACACTGCATGGGTGGTAAAAGAGGATTAAATTTTCAAAAACAGGTCAAGAACCTGGTTCTTGTACCCCAGGTTAGTAGCCTTGTGCATTTTTTTTATACATATTTTAAAAAGGTGCAAAAATCAAGTGTCATGTCATCTACCTTTTCAGACCCTGTATGTCATGTCTTTTCATTTCAAATCCTTTCATCTCCCTCTGAAATGTTGCAACTCCCCACATATCTACCGCCGTTTCAGAACCGTCTCTCCCTCATAATTATCTTCTCTCATTAAAACCCTCTCTTCTTCTTGAATGATCATACTTCTCTCTTCAGACTTTCTCCAAAAAATTCTCAACTGTATCTTTGCAATGGCTGAAAATCACTTGATAATCCCTTTTTTAGCTGAGAACACCCCAGAGAAAACCCTTGATTCTTCCGGCCCTGATAAAGTCTCTGTCACCATTCCAGTCTCAACCACTGAAAATACCTCCCAACCAGATTTCCGTATACCCTCTAGTTCCCATATGACTCTCTCAGACCTCTCTCTCACTCCAAAATTCGATAATCCTTCATCTCTATCGACTAAGATTCTCACCGACCAAAGCAAGGGTGGAGAATAAGGTAAAATTCCACAGATTGTAGAGGTCTCAGGGGTTAGTGTTGATCAATCTTCAGATGTTCATGCTCCTGAGTTTGTGGTAACCATGGAGTCTCTAGAGGAAGAGGGCGTCGCAAACATACTGGTCGTATCTGCAGATGGAATAGTGATTGAGGTAATCTCTAGTGTGCCCAAGTCTCAGAGGAATGAGACACAGAGGTTAGTGGAAGAAGGAGCGGTGGTGCTTTTTGAAAGCTCTGCACCAGCAGAAACTACTATGACTTCTCGTGAAGGACCTAACCTCTCTCCAGAGGAAATAGGTCAAGGACCCTCTTCCCAGGTCAGTTTTGCTCCTGCTCCCTCTCCACACTTCGCTGTTGAGCCCTTGGAAATTCTGGTTCCCGAG
Source organism: Nicotiana attenuata (assembly GCF_001879085.1). Classification (NCBI taxonomy): domain Eukaryota; kingdom Viridiplantae; phylum Streptophyta; class Magnoliopsida; order Solanales; family Solanaceae; genus Nicotiana; species Nicotiana attenuata. The sequence goes on from NW_017672212.1 coordinate 168,041, forward strand.
ATGAGGTCTAGTGATGATGAAGAACACGATAATATTGCTCCGGATGCCTTTATTGTCAAGAGAAGGGCATTACTCACTCCTGCGTCTTCTACTAAGCGACCTACTACTAGGTTGCAAGCAAAAGAGGCTTATAAGTCTGCCCTACAAAAGAGCAAAAAGAGCAGTAAGCAGAAAAAGAAAAGGCTGGTAAAAAAATGGAGAAATGGTATGTGACAAGGATATTCCTGTGGTGGAAGTTAATGAGGAAGCAACAGAGGAACCTAGTTCCTTGGTTAAAAGGTCCCAGAAAAAGAAGCACTCTGCTTCAGAGGAAGGTGTTGCTACTCCAAGTTCAAGATCTGTGAAAAGTGTTGGAAAGATGAAAAGAGTAGTGAGTGACCAATCATTATCTGATGAGGATGTGTTGGACAAGTCCAGTGGACAAGGAAAATCGAGTGTGAAGTCTGGAAAGAGAAAGTTGGAAACTGTGAGGGAACCTGATTCTTCAAAGAGAGTGAAAGGTGAGAGTATGTCTGCTACAGAACAATTGAGGCACCAAAAGGTCTTGTGGGTCACACTTTTGACCCAGCAATTTCTGACATGGGTGGCATGAGACAAGTAATTGAGATGGTCGAGTTTCAGAAGTGGGGACATCTGCTCACAATGGAAGCGCCCAAGGTCTATGAGGATGAGGTCCAAAGCTATGCCGACCTCTTTCCTGTTGACACTGACCATATTTGTGCTTTAGTTAATGGGGTGGATATTGTGTTTGATGTTGCTCTGCTTGGGGACATTCTTAAGGTCCCTGCTGTTGGTAAATCTTCTCTGAAGGATGTCTGCGGGTCAAATTTTAGGAATGCTATTGTGTAGGAAGGTGCCGCCCAGCAGTGGGAACGGGTTCACAAGAAAGCCTTGCTTCCCGTTTATCAGTTATTGTTCGATCTGGTGAACAAGGTTCTTCTACCCCGTGCTGAGAGAAGGTCCATTATTTCTAAATCTGACCTATATCTGATGGAAGCATTGGATGGATTTAAAGCTGTAAACTTGCCTGCCATCATGATTGAGCATATGCAGAAGGTGGCGACTTTCAAGGATGACAACCATGGTCTTCCATATGGGTTTCTTCTTACGCCCGTCTTTAAGTTCTTCAAAGTGCCATTGGGACAGTTCAGAGTAGGGACCAAGAAGCAGACTTTCTCTCAAACAACTTTGGAGGAATGTGAGTGTGTGGAAAAGAATGGAGGAATTGGCAACACTTCGAAAATCTCTCAACTCATCAATGCTCAAAACAGTGCAACTGAGGAGATTCGAAGGCTGAAGGCAAGGAACGCTATCCTGGAAGGTCAGCAAGCCCAAGGGTCCCCGGGGTCAAATGAGGAAATAGCTCGTCTGACCAAAGCAAATGTTGATCTTAGGGCACAAGTGGAGAACCTGTAGGAGAAACTGCTCACCGAGAAAATGTCGGCGAATGCCCGAATAGATCTAGTTCTTAACACCCTTACTGCAGCTTCCAAGCCCTTTCCTCCTAGTGTCCCCTATGCAGTCTTTTCAGTGACCAGTTTCTGGATTTTCTGTTTTTGTTTTGATGACTATGGTAGTGGTTTTTGTTTCTTTTTGTGATGTGGATGGGATGCACCTGTACTGCTCCCACTGAAAACAGTCCAATCTTTGCCTTTACTGTATAGCAAAGGCATATATTTTTATCAAAAACTATCCTCTTTTGCTGTTTAATGCTTATGTTTCTCTGTTTCTCTTTTCTATCATGTTCTGTGCACATATGTGACATGAGTTAGCTAGGCTAGACTTCTTTATGCCGATTGCTTGCTTGTTTATTTTTAATGATTCCAAAAGGGGGAGGTATAATGGAAATGAAACATGAATCTGATTAAGGGGGAAGCATAGAGTCAAGGGGAACTTGTGAAGTTCCTGTTGCTTCATCTGGTTAATTTTGCCCTAAATGTGGGTTATCAATTTCTAAGTTTGTCATCATCAAATAGGGGAAAATTGACGGGTCTCCAATGTCTTAGCTTTATGTTTTGACGATCTAACAAACTTACTGTCACAGAACCAGATAAGGAACCTGACACACTTGGTACACATCGCAAATCAACGGACTCCAGCTAATGTGAACTGCTACAATTTCAGAAGATAGAGAATCAACACAGGGACCTGATACCCTTTTATTTCCCTGACAGTAGTACGAAGTCAACTGTGTACAGCTGGAAAGTGGCTGCTTGCACTGTACACAGAAACAGTGCAGCACAGTTCTGCAGTCACTTGTCCTTTGACCAACCAAGTGATTACATCATTCAAGTGATGTCATCCAAGTTGTATTAACTAGTGTATTACAACAAAACATCAACACTTGAGAATCAACTTGAGCATTCAAGCACTCCAACCGTTCACAGATCAAGCATTCAATTCTCAAGTGCATCAAGAACAAAGTTCAACACTACTACGGACCAGTTCCTAAATCTAGTATCTTGTTGTCCTTAGTTGAGTTGTAACTTTGTAATTGTTCTTCATTGCAATTCCTAATTTGCTTATCTAGAAGCGTTGCTTAGGAACCCCCTTGTAAAACCATAAACCCTTAGTGTTTGTGTCGTGACTAGAGTTAGTCATGAGTTGAAGTCTTTGTAATAGGTGTATTGCAAAGTGGCTTGTAATAGGTGTATTACAAGTTAGTGAGGGATTAAGAGTTTAATTCCTAGATTGCATAGGTTGTAATCTAAAAGTTGCTCATAGTGAAGTTGAAATCCTACCAGTGTAGGTCGTGGTTTTTTATCCCCTTGATCAGGGATTTTTCCACATAAAAACTTCCTGTCTTATTTACTTACTTTTTTATTAGCTTCTTAGCGAAAACTAACAGAGGACCTGGTCTCTATATAGTTTGGTGGATTCATATAAACTATCATGAAGTTTCCTCACTTCAATCCTTGAGGACAAGGATTCTTGAAGATGGGGGTATTGTTACGATCCTATTAGTCCACTTACTAAATCAGTAGTTAGTTAAATCAGTAGCTCACGCAAGGAATAAGAAGCTGGGCAGTTAGAGGTTAGTTGGAAGGTTGTTAGGGCATGTGACTTCCAAAAGTTAGTTATAACTAACTTTCCAGCCAAATGTATTAGTATATAGTTTTGATCCTTCTGCTGTATTGTTCAGTTTTTGTGAAGTTTAATATTAATAAACTAGTCTTCTCTCTTCTCTTTCATTGACACTCAATTCACTATTGAGTCCAGAGATACTGTTCAAGAGTAATTCTTCCATTTTTACTCTTTAGGTTTCTCTTCTTCTCTTTTCTTAGCTCGATAATTGCTGGAACGTATCAGAAGAGAGTACCATCGCTTTGATACGCACCTGAATTGACCTACGGACTTTGCGGCAGCCGGGTAAGTATGTCAACTATGATTTTTTCGGGTAAATTTTCGGCTTTACTCATTGCCATTGTTGGAGACTTGAATTTGGAGGAAAAACTAAATGGGACACTCTTAAGAGGTGGAAAGCTCGTGTATTTGCCTGTATTTTAATGGAGGAAAAATTGTGGCGTTTTATGGAGGAAATGGGTTCTTTTCCAGTGATGGTCAAAGTGGCGGCGCTACATGGTACAAGGGTGAGAGACGGTGAAGGTGACAAATAGCTTGCTACTGCTTTTTGTTCCGAGGCTGCTAGGTTTTGGTGGCTACATGGATTTTTACGCACGTATTTGAAAATTGAAGTTAGTATTTGGATCTAAATTTTACTCGAAAAAGTTATTCTTTTTTTTTTTGGTAATTAGTTAGATTTTTATTACCAAAATTGGAGTTATGTACAAAATACAAACACTGAATATTGGACATCAAGTCCCGACCTTCAGTCTAAGATTAGAAACGAAAATAGCAAAAAGATCATCTCAATAACAAAAGTAATTAGGCTGGGTAGTAATTTAAGTTCTCCAGCCACTTTACAATCTTCACCTTCATTGAACCTCTAAAATGAATTTCTTGAACTATCAGTCTAGCCAGTACCTCAATACTCTGCTGCTTGCCTTGAAACACTCTGTAATTTCTTTCCATCCACACATGGTAAATAGCAGCCGCTAGTAGCATTCTGTATACCTCAGCTCTTGGAGTGCTCCCACTAGCATGTTGTATCGCCACTGTAGTTTATCTTCCCAGGCTATTGGATTTCTAGTGACACCTATCCAGTTGAGCAGCTTCTTCCAGAGTTGTTCAACGATCTCACAGGTAAAGAACAGATGGGCCAAGCTTTCATGATCTTGCTCACATAAGGGACAAAATTGATCTTGAGTCACACCCCACTTGAATAATCTATCTCTTGTATATAATCTCCCAAGTGCAGCCAATCTCAATATGAAAATCCATTTGGGTAGACCTTGGTTGTTACACACAAGCTTCCTCCATGCTACTTTCTGGAATACCCCTTAACTTCAAGTAAAATTGCTTTATAGAGAACTTCTCCATGCTCTGTACCTCATTCAATATATAGCCTGCTTCATTAAAGTACTTTGTGGCTTTCAAAATCTTCTGAACAATCCAAGATGCTTGCTTCGGGACATCTTCAAACATATTCCTGTTCCTCCCATAGTAACAATGAATCCACTTCACCCAAAGTTTATCTTTTTTCCTACAAATATTCCACAGCAGTTTACTAATTGCCGCTTTATTCCAAACTGCAATGTCTAGAATATTTAAACCACCTGGCGACCTTGGATAACAGACCCTATCCCAAGCTAACAAAGCTTTTTTTGACAACTCAGTACCACCAGACCAAAGGAAATTTTTACAAGTAGCTTCAATGACTTTAACAACTTTCTTAGGTAAGATGAAAATCTGCGCCCAGAAGACTTGTATAGAGAACAACACTGACTTTATCAATTGGGATCTACCAGCATAGGATAAGAATCTAGTAGTCCAGGATTTAATCTGTCACACCCCGAGCCTGGGGGCGAGATCGGCACCCAGTGCCTTACCTATCCTTGCATCACTTGCGACTAAGAGACTCTGAACATGTAATGTCATACTTTGGCCATGGGCCACATTACAAGATAATGTACGATGCAAAATATAAAACTGAATAGAGACTAACGCTGACTAAATGTCAACATAAAGCTAGGCCGACAAGGCCGGCATAATTACTACAACTGACAATCCAACAAAATATACGTACAGGGACTACAAGCCCAACATACTGCACTAACTGACAGGATATGTCTACAAGTCTCTACTGACAGATGTATTGTGATCGGAACAGGGCCCCGACCTACCCATAACCTATCTACATATATACATAAAATGTACACCAAACTTCTAGACCCGGCAACTCCGAAGGACGGGGAGCTTACCGATAAAGCTTAACTCGGGCGACCACCTACTGAGGAGGTCTACCCGTCTGTCTGTCCGAACCTGCACGCATGAAATGCAGCACCCCAGAAAGGGACGTCAGTACGAAATAATGTACGGAGTATGTAAGGCAATATACTGAAAGCCGAAACTGAACTGATAACCTGAACATATTCTTACCTGCTAATACTGACTCAATTCTCTCAATATAATATGTAAAATAGTTGTACAGCCCTATAAGGCTCGGTATATATATATAACTGCTCTGCCGTAGTAGGCTCTCTCATAGGCGCTCGGCCATACTAGGCTCTGTATCTCGGTCAACTAGGATCGCTCATAGGCGCTCGGCCACAGTAGGCTCGATGTATAACGTACCATCTGATCAGAGGTTGCCCAATAGGGGCCTGCCCATCGATTATAGCTCGATGGTAATGAAAATACTGTAATACTGTATATATAGACTCTCTGCTCTCCTGACTGGAAAAAGGAAATGCTCAATTGAATATGAAGTCCCGATAAGGAACATATTGTAACTTACAAGACTAGGAAAATATACGTAAATTCCGGGATATGAATTTTTCTTTATGCCTCGTTATCAAACTTTTGTAATTACGAAATCATGCCAAATGAAGGAAGGGCTTAGCCTTAACATACCTGGAATAGGGAAAAATCCGTATGATATCCTTGGAAAAAATTACACCGTACTTCTTTAGAATCGCAATTTCTCCGTTGTTAAAATTCTAAAAATTCTCGTGGAATTGTTGAAATTATAGAACTCATGTTGCATTGTTGAACTAACAGAATGCTCACGTTGTTGAACTATCAGAATGCTCAATGTTCCTTGGGGTGGGGTGGGACTTTTATTTAATCTTTATCACTTATTAGGTAATTAGGTAATATCCCGTTACCCGGTAATTAACTAATTACCCGTATAATTAAAAATTATCTCAAATTACTTAAAATTTTACTTATTTTTAATATACTTTATACATCCTACTATCATGGTCATATGGTACCTTATATGGTACTAGTCCGTAAATATCGGTTATTATCGCTCGGCCCGTATTTTATCCCAATATGCCAATTTGGACGAAAATTCATTTTCTTTTACTTGCTTCCCCTCTCACCTTCACGAATTTACTCATAACTTGTTTGAAATAGCATAATGCCTATAATTTCAAAATAATCTCATTCCCGGACTTACGTTGATTAACTTTCGACGAAACTTTAACATATAAATATACGGGATATAACATAATCCTTCCCAACATTTTATCCAAAAGAGGTTGGCATTGAACAACAGATACTCTCTTGGTGCTTAGAGGGACCCCTAAGTATCTAATAGGGAGTTCCCCTTTGCTGAATCCCAAGAGATTATGGATTTCATTTTGGACCTCATGTGTAACACCTCCACAGTAAACCGAGCTTTTGCTCAAGTTTGCAACCAAACCAGAGGCCTTAGAAAAACTTTGAAACCTATCAAATAGCATATGAACAGACATAACAACCCCTCTACAAAATAAGAGTAAGTCATCTGCAAACCTCAACTGGATCAGATTCATTTTAGCACATTTAGGATGGAAATTGAAATCAGGCAATTTTCCTAATTGCTTGAGCAACCTACTAAGATATTCCATTGCCATGACAAATAAGAAAGGAGAAAGGGGATCTCCTTGCCTCAATCCCTTCCTAGCCTCGAACGGTTTAGTAGGCTTCCCATTATGAGTATAGAATAAGAAACAGTTCTAACACACCCCATAATCCATTGTACAAAAATATCCGGGAAATTTAGACTAACTAGAATTTGCTCCAGAAAAACCCATTCAACTGAGTCATAGGCTTTCTGCATATCAATTTTTAGCATGCATCTAGGAGAGATTCCTTTTCTACCATACCCCTTTACTAATTCATGACTCAGTAAGATGTTATCAGTTATTATCCTCCCAGGAACAAAAACTGCTTGGCTTGTATCAACCAAGGTGTCCATTACTTTTTGTAGCCTCCTTGTAATTACTTTGGATATCAACTTATAGAGCATAGTACAACAGGAAATAGGCCTGAATTCCTTAATTGAAGAGGGGTGTTGTACCTTTGGTATCAATGTGACAGTGGTGCAATTGATAGCTTTGAACATCTTTGTTGAGCTAAAGAACTGCTGGATCGCATCGGAAACTTCATCACCAATGATGGGCCAAGCTTTTGTAAAGAAGCAGGCATTGAACCCATCACAACCTGGGCCTTTAAGTCAAAGATACTCTTCGAAGCTTGACAGATCTCCTCCTTTGTAACAGGTTCAATAAGTTGGATTTGTTGTTCTCTATTTAGTATAGGGCCTTCTGCCATTATGCTAGGTTGGATGGCGGGCAACTGTGTGGCATTTGCACCCAAAATTGCTTATAGAAACCTAAAATTTCATCTTCAATACCTTTTTCGTACTGTATCATCTCACCCCTGTCTAATACTAGGCTTCTGATCTGATTCTGAGTTATTCTAGTTTTTATATTAGCATGAAAGTAAGCAGAATTTGTGTCTCCTAGTTTTAACCATTGTACTCTAGATTTCTACCTCAATATGCTTTCTTCAACTAATATCCATTTCTCTATATTTTCCTTAAGCTCTTTTTCCTTGATATACAACTCATGTGCTAGTGAACTGTCTCTCATTTGCTCTTGTACTCAGTTAGTTGTTGCCTAGCTATCTGCACTCTCACATCAACTTTGGAGAAATCTGTTGCATTCAACATCTTCATTTGTTGCTTCATCATATTCAATTTTAACCATAATCTCTCCATGGGGCTACCTTGTACAGATGTGTTCCATGTCCTCTCAACAATTTGCAAGAACTCATGATGATCTGCTAAGTGGTTCAAGAATTTAAAAGGCCCAGCGCCCTTATTCTGTTGTTCTGTCAAAGTAATACACAATAGGGCATGATCTGAGAAGTATGGATCCCTCACAGCAACCTCTAGGTGGGGCCACAGTGACAACCACATGTGATTAACAAGTGCCCTATCGATCTTACTATATACATGATTATTGGTCCATGTATAATACCTCCCCAAAGATTTCATTTCAGCTAAGCCCGTGCTATTTAGGAAATTTTCAAAATCCCTTACTTCCCCATCTTGAATTTGGCTGCCATTTTTCCTATCTTCCAGTTTGAGTACTGCATTAAAATCCCCCATAACTAGTCAGGGATCTTGAATGCCAGATTCAAGTGATTTCAAATCATCCCACAACCCTTTCTTATCATCTACAGTGTGAGGTCCATAAACTGCAGTAAATTTGAACTTCATATTTTTAGCAGGATCTCTAACACAACAATGAACATATTGTAAAGAAGACTGCAAGACTGTAATATCAACAGCCCTTGAATTCCAAACCAGCCAAATTCTTCCTTTACTATCAAGACAAGCATTGTCATACCAATTCCATCCTGGAACAATTTTATTGATAATCTGTGCAGTGTTTTGTTTCTTAACTCTATGTTTAATAATAGCTAGAATTGTCAGGCTTTCCTTCGTTATTAATCTCCTCAACTCCTTATGCTTATACAACTTATTCAGCCCCCTAACATTCCATGTAGCTATTATCATTTAGAATCTAACTGAGAGATCAGGCTCCTTCACCACCCTACTCTTACTACATTGTCCCCTATCCACCACAGCCAAAGCTGCTTGTATCATCTGTTGAAGAGTGTGTTCAGCCAATGGTGTAAAACCATTATTAGTTTCAATATTTGTATCCTCCAGTATTACACCCTCTGGGTGCTTACTAGCAGAATTAGCTTTGACTTGCGTCCATCCCTCCTCTTCCTTTCCTCCGCCTCTTGTTTCAGCTGCCTGTGTCTCATGAGGTGCGCGCTTGTTATTCTTATTCCCAGCTCCATTTGATTTTTGGGTTCCAGCTTCTTTCTGATTCCCACCTTCTTTACCATTCTTGTTCTGCCAAACTTGTTTGGTCTTTTTTACTTCAACTCTAGGTGGGATGATTTGCTTGTGTTGATTAATTTGGCATGTATGACCAAGTTGACAGCAAGTGGAGCAATACTGAGGTTTCCAGTCATAGCTAACCTTCTGTTCAAACACTTTCCCATTTGTATCAATTACTGTAACTTTCTCTGGCAGAGGTCTTGTGATATCCATTTCAACCAGCACTCGAGCATAGGAAATTCTTTCAATTCTTGATGTGCAATCATCAGCAAACAAAGGTGTGCCTAGCCCACTAGCCATTCTGCTTAAAGAGTTCATGCTCCAACAATTCAAGGGCAGGTTTGGGAATTTGACCCATAATGGAATTGTTTTAAGCACTTCCTCACTGAAATTAAAATTAGCACCCCAAGGCTTCATAATAACAGGTTTATAGTTGATCATATGAGGTCCAGAAAACATTAGTGCATCTCTATCATTAATACTCTGAAATCTCACGACGAAATAACCATCATTATGATAATAGATCTTCGGCTTAGTAGCATAATTCCCCTGACTTACAATAAATCGCTCTACAGCCCCAATTGTAGGTCAATTACCCACAACATACAAAATCATCGCTGACTTCCACTTCTCAGTTTCCCTTTCCACTTCAACCTTATCCAATTGCACTGTTTTAATGTCATCTTTGATTATAGGAGCAATAAATTGTAGTTTCATGCATTTGGAAGCCAGTGTGTTACCCGTGAAAAGGTTTGCCCAAGACTTCCCTTCATTACTAGCTTGCACCAGATCCATTTGCCTTTGTGCTCCCCCGTGTTCAATTGGTTGATTTGAGGAGGCGTTAGCTGCCTTCTCTTCAAAATTCACCCTCTGTGCCGCTGATTTCTGTATATCCACCATCCTTGGACCTGACATCTGCTTCCCATCTCGTGTTGTTACTGTTTGGAGGAGTAATCATCACCACCACACGCGCTAACTCAACGGCTTTAGTTGAAACTAGGTCGGCAAGAGAAGTTTCATTCTGCTCAATCTCTGCCGTGGTCTTTTCGAGTTCATCTTCTTGGTATACTCTTCGATTTGCCTTGGCCAGCTTCACATTCGACAGTTCTATCTTATTCACTACTTTTTTCTGCCGGCCTCGAGCCATTTCCGGCGACGGCGTACGATAATTTCACTGCTATCGTGCGCTGAGAGGATTTTCAGTTCACTAGTGGAGGTCCTTATTCTTTTTAAATACTGAAAATTATTATTCATTGAAACTAAGTTTTTCATTATTTGTTAATTTTGAATTTCAGTATATGAATTATCTTTGAAACTTACAAAACTTTGTTTGAGTATTTCTAAGTATAATCATGGTTTTCACTCAAATTTTATTTTTTCTTCCAAGAAAATTTATTTATGTCTACACGTTACAAGTGAATAATATGTTGAAATTATTATGCAGTGCGTAATAAATTATTATGTAGCTAGACCAACTTTATGGATATTATTGTCCTTAAATACTTTTATCTTTATATTGCTCATGAGCGTATTCTTATTTCACTTTCCTATTTTGTATAAAATATATAAATTTTCACATAACATACAACAGGTATTATTTAATACTACAAACCAAATATAGATTAGTTGGGTAAGATTTATTTTTCATAGGAGAAAGGGTCAAATTTATCCTTATATTATGCAAAAAGGTCACTCCATTAATGGTAATCAAACCCTTGCCGTTGTGGGCTATATTTATCGTTATTGACTATTAGAGGATAATAGTGTGGTTTACCCTTAAACTATGAGAAAATATGTTCTGTGCCTTAAAAATTTCTATCCCTTTTTAGCCATACCTTTTACATAGCACACCAATTTTAATTTTTTTAACCGATGAACCATGACAATCAGGAGAGACGTAAATAGTGGAATAATATTCTCCTTTAGTAGGTAAATCATTTTTTATCAGAGCACAACAAAATCAGAGCATACCATCAATAAATAATTTTGGCCAAAATAAATACCAGCTATAGGATAAAAGAATCTGAACATTGGACACCGAACAACAGCGTCCACAGGATTGAGATTTGCTAGTTGAGAGGGACGTTCTATCAGAATATCTAAGTGAATATGAGATGAGACAAGGGTACAACAATAACTACATCTCAATCCAAAACAAAGTTGGTTTTGATGGCATTAACATCATGTCAAAATAAAAGACTAGTAGTGAAAATGAGTTCTATTTTACATATATAAATATAGCAATAGTAAAAAAAATTCTAAAAGATTTAAAACATATTCCTAACTAGTAAGTATTACCTGTATAAATTTTTTTCTATCATTGTGTCGTATCTTTAGCCAAGTCTATATTGATTCTAAGGATTCGTAGGTCTTTCGAAACAACTTTCTTCCATGTGATTTAGGTCTACCTTGTCCCATTTTAATACCTTCTGTTTAACCAAAAAACTGAATATTTGGTTAAAGCTAAAATTTAAGAGAGAAATCGGGTTACTGATAATCAAGAAATGAGAGACTTTGAGAACAACAATAAAGCAATGAATAAGTATATATTTCAGTATAATCGCAATGATATTTCGTGTTCTACAGATATTGAGACCTTCTCCTTTTATAGTTAATTCTAAGAGAAAGTGTAATGCCTTTGTCTTAATGAGGCAATTACGAGCAATAAATGACATTAAAAGAAACGTTATTCAATCATTCCTATTAAATACAAATTGTCTAACGTATTTGGCATTTAATGCTGAATTTGGACTCTTTTACGCTATCAGATTCATGTCTTCAATTCCTTCTGATCTTCGAGCTTTAAATGACTCGAACAGGTACGAGTCTCATTTCATTTGAATAATAGCTCGTGCCTTTAAGTATCTTTTTTCCCGCATCTGTTGTTGCTCGTGCCTTCTAACTGATTACCACGCTTTGACTATTTGACCGGTCCACGTGTCATGACACGTCATCTTCAATATTTAAATTCAGTTTTTTCCCAATACAGATAGTCCCCCCACTTTCCATTTATTTATCAATTAAATATTTGGGAAGTGGATCTTCATTAAAAAGGGAATTTTTGCCATAATCAATGCTATGACAGTACTAATGCTTCAGCTGTCTTTTCTATTTAATGCATTGCATATGTGTCACCTTCTCATTAGCTCTGCAATTCTGCAGCCTTTTTTCAAGGCTTCTCCAACTCCACTATTCACGAAGTGATAGTTGCCTTTATTATAGGCTTTCCATCATTACACTTCTTAGTCTTTGACGGTTGCTTTTATATATAAACTTAACCCTTCTTCCACAAATTTTTACCAAATATTTCACTATTTACTCCTATTCACTTCTTCCTCTATTCACATCTTTCTCTGTTCACATCTTTCTACCATGTCATCTTCGAATCCCAACCCTAGGAGAGTCCCAATTCTTGACAGTTTCCCCAATGCCCCTGTGAGACACAGAAGAGGTAGGCTTCGTGGCCTAGGATCCATTCGTGGTGGTACCTCTGGTTCCATCACTCCTTCTTCTAGCTCTGGCACTATTTCTAGAGGTTCTTTCACTAATAGATCTTCTTCTAAAGGCAAAGAATCTTCTGAGTCTATTCAAGAACCTTTGGTCGAAGAAATAGTGCCACCGACTTATCTTTCGAGTATGATAAAGAATCCCTTCGTGACCAAGTAATTAAGTTAGAGAAAGCTGACACCTATCCTTCTTTAATTACTGAACCCTTAATTTCCACTGTTCGAAAAGATTGTCATTGGAGAGATGACCTTCATATAGTTATTCCTAACCCAAACCAGAGAATATCTTCTTATAGGATTGGTTTTTCCTCTATTTATACTTATCCCTTTACTTTGGGATTTATTCCTGCTATCGACTCAGTCATACTCGATTTCTGTCGTTTTTTCAAAATTTGTTTGGCTCAAGTTGGCCCTCTCGTATGGAGAGCAGTAGCTTGTTTAAGGTATGTATCGGTAAAGGCTGATGTTGATTTTACCTTCTCTCATCTAATTCATCTTTACCACCCCAAGCTGTTCCGCAATGGTGTTTTTACCCTAACTACAAGAAGTAATAGGATTTTGGTAAGCCCTGAAGATGATAAAGATCGAGGCTGGTACACCCGTTACGTTGCGGTACCCACGGTTGGTTTGGTGGGTGAATCAAATATTCCTTTTCCTGAGAAATGGAACCTTGCACGTAAGTATTTCTTCCTTACCGTATCTGTTTCTTTTTTTTTAATTTCAACTCCTTTTCTAATTTCATTCTTTTTTTGCTTTTTTGTAGCAACCATGGGAGATGTGGAACCCGTTCCTAATTTCCGTGGTTGGGTAGATGCTATTTTGAAGGCCGTGCCTATGGAGGCCCGAACCTGGAAATCTATTTCCAACAAACATGGTTGGAAAGTAAAAACTCACGGTATGCGTCCCTTATTATTTCCCGTATGTTAAATTCTTTCCCCTCTCTTAACTTTTTATCCTTCTTTTTGTTAGGATTTGCTATTCGAGGAATGTCAGCTGAAGTAGCTATTGCCCTTCGAGCCTCTTTTGGTACTCCTCTTTCTTTGGAGAGAGCACAAGCTACGCTGTCAAAGAGGAAAGTTGTTGAAGAGGATTCTGAAGATGATGAAGATGAAAACACCTCTTTGATATTTAGACCTAGAGCCAGGAGACGCATCATTTCCGAAGATGAAGCTGANATTGCCTTCGAGCCTCTTTTGGTACTTCCTCTTTCTTTTGGAGAGAGCACAAGCTACGCTGTCAAAGAGGAAAGTTGTTGAAGAGGATTCTGAAGATGATGAAGATGAAAACACCTCTTTGATATTTAGACCTAGAGCCAGGAGACGCATCATTTCCGAAGATGAAGCTGAAATTTCTCCCGCCCGTGCCTCATCTCCTGTTAATATTGTTTCCGATGATGAAACCATTCCAAGGGACACCATTGAATCCACTCAACGTCTCTTCGTTGACGGTTTCAAAAGTGGTGAACTAGATTCGGCTTTAGATGAAGTTCCTCTTTCCTCCTCTATTCCTATTCCTTCTGTTTCTTCTTTGGTTTCAAGTGCTTCTTTGCCCATTTTATCTGTTCCTGCTTCTTTGCCAATTTCTGCTCCCTTACCTGTTTCGACTCCTGTTATTTTCACCTCTTCTACCGTTCCTCCTTCTATAGCTCCCCCTTCCTCTGTTCAGCATGCAGAGGAGGGTTCCAGTAGTAGAAGTTTGGCTATGAGGAGTGTAACACTTGAGGTTCCTGCTAATAACAGTCTTTTAAGGAAGTCTGGTGGAGCAGATGTCTGGCATGAGCCTTTAATTGGAGATATTGAGAAGAAGAACATGGATAGTCACAGTTGCTTAACTTTGATGAATGACATAGTTCATTCTACGTTGAAGGTATTCTTCCTTTACTTTCTAATAAGTTTTTTTTTATCTAGATTCTTATTTTCATGAGTTGTCTTTGTAGGCCAACCTTATTGGCACGGAATTGATGGGAAGAATTTCCCTTTTAGAAAAGAAGGCCTGTGCGTCTGATAAGACTATTCTCGAGGCTGAGAGGGTAGCTAAGGGAGCCCAACTAGAAGCAACTAATTGGAAGGAACAGTTTAAAAATGCTCAAGAAACGATAAAAGAATTGCAAGAAAGCAACCGTAACCTGGAGCAGCAAAAGCGGACTCTGACTTCTGAATTAGCGGGAGCCAAGGCTTCTTTTAGTAAAGCTGAGAAGGATAAGGAGCGCCTTGAGTGTTCCTTTTCAGAGCAGTTATCAAAGTCAAGTGAAGAAATCAGAGAACTTAAGGCACTCTTGAACAAGAAAGAAGAGTATGCAGGAGAGTTAGTACAAAACTTGACTCAAGCTCAAGCTGATTTGAAAATCTCCTCTGATAAGGTTCGTGCCTTAGAGAGTTCTCATGCCTCTCTTGAAGCTACCCTTGATTCCACTTTAGCTGAAAATCAAGTGTTAAAGAATGATCTTGCTATGTGGGAAAGGGATTGTGAACTTCTTGAGGAGAAATTTAACATAGAGGTGAGTTGGGCTTTTCTAAACTCTCGTAGTGATGCTTTAACTGAGGCCAGTCAAGAAAACTTTGATTTAGAATCGGAATTAGCCAAGGTTTTGAAAACCATTGAGATGACCCAACAACCACTTGACTTTCCTTCTCCGGCAGATGAAGCTCCCGTGGCTGAAGAATCTTTAAATGAAGAAGCCACTGTTGTGGCAATTGAAGTTGAAAATGCTGCAATTCCAGCTCCCGAGGGTGAAACTTCTATGACTCTTGCTCCCCTCGATGAATCTAACACTTCAATCCCAGCTGAAACCGCTCATGTTGCTGTTTCTTCAGAAGTTACCGTTCTTGAAGGTGAAGCTGATATCACAACTTCTGATGTTCCAACCCCTCAGTGACCAATTTATGTTTTCAAACTTTATTTTTATTTGCTTTGTTAATTGGTGGGTTTATCCCTTGGTCAGTTTTTAAGGGATTTTTTGGGAAAAGTCCCCAGTTATCATAATGGGGCACTTGTATAATTTTTTTTTTGTTGACTAAGTTTTTACTTAGTCTTTTTAACTATATCAAGAAGTTTATTAGTACTTCAATATGTTCTATTCTTGCCTTTTTCTTATCTATTTAGGACTTATAGAATAGTTTAGCATTTTTAAACTTTGAAAATGCTTTATGATTCTTCTCATGACTTATTAACATGAGGCTTATAAAAGAGGGCCTTTTATATATTACGACACTTAATGAAGAAGACGTCTTAACTTCATAATGGTGTTACAATACGATGAAAGAAATATGAACACACATGTTTTGTTTGGAATAACTTTGACAAGTTTTTGAATATCACATGTATTAAAATACATCTATAACTTTCTCGTAACTGTTTTTCTTGTAACAGATTTTTACAAAATAAATATAATTCAAACAAGGTTTTTCCTTATAACCCATTTCAGTATATAGTCATGACCCTATCTTCATGTATTAGGAAGGGTTTGAGAGGTGACTCCATTGTTCTCATGAGTTTGAGAGGTGACTTCATTGTTCTCATGAGTTTGAACACTATGATGAAATTTTTGTATCTTCATTTGTTTTGATGGGAAAGAACACAATGATGAATGCTGAGGTTCCGTAACTTCTGCTCGACACTTGTCTCTTTGTTTTTTGATTTTTGTTTACATATCTGTTTTCCCGCACGTATCTGTGTACAATATGCAGTCCCCCAAGTGTTTGAGCGGTGGAGTATGAAGCCTCGAGCACTTGTTTGTTTCTCTCAATTTGGTCCTTTTCCTGAAACAGAAAAACATACGGGACTCGGAGATGCGATTAGAGATGAAGACTGCCTAACCCGTGTGTATTTCCATCAGAATAATGTAACCCTGGGCTGGGAATTTTAGAATATTCCATTTTGTCGTGCAGGTCGTGACTCATCATTTGGCAAGGGTAAGGGTTTTTGCCTAGCATCTAAAATCGTTAGTAAAATTTTAACAATTCAAAGAAAAATTTTAACATAGCGATACCTGACCATGGGTACTTTCTCAAAAGTAATATCTCTTTAGGTGGACAGCATTCCAATGTGAGGGTAGAATTTTCCCATCCATTGTCTCTAACTCATATGCTCCTTTTCCCGCAATATCACAAACTCTGAAGGGTCCTTCCCATGTTGGACTTAGCTTTCCTGAATTAGCGGCCTTTGTAGATTGGAACACCTTTTTAAGCACGAAGTCCCCAATTTTAAAAAATCTGAGGCGTGCTTTCCTGTTGTAATACCGTTCAATTACTTGCTTTTGTGCTGCCATCCTTATTAATGCGGCTTCTCTTCTTCCTTCGAGCAAATCAAGGTTCACCTGCATATCTTCATAATTTGATTCTTCCGTTGCTTGAGCATATCGTGTGCTCGGTTCTCCTATATCAACTGGGATTAAGGCCTCCGCACCATAAACCATTGAAAATGGTGTTTCTCCCGTGCTTGTTTTTGTCATTGTACGATAAGCCCATAATACTCCAGGTAATACCTCAGGCCAATTACCTTTTAAATCTTGTAACCTTTTCTTCAAGTTGTTGATAATGACCTTGTTTGTGGATTCCGCTTGTCCATTACCCACTGGATGGTATGGCGTAGATGTTATCCTTTTAATTTGCCAACTTTGAAAAAATTCTGTGATTTGAGCTCCTATGAATTGTGGACCATTATCACAGACGATTTCCTTCGCACTCCAAAGCGGCATATTATATTCCTCCAAACGAAGTCTTTAACTTCCTTCTCTCGTACCTGTTTAAATGCTCCTGCTTCTACCCATTTAGTGAAATAATCAGTAAGTACAAGTAGAAACTTCACCTGACCTTTTGCTTGTGGTAATGGACCTACGATATCCATTCCCCATTTCATAAAGGGCCACGGAGCTATGACAGGATGCAGTAACTCAGCTGGTCTATGCATATTATTCCCGTACCTTTGACATTTATCACATTTAGACACAAAACTATTTGCTTCCTCTTCCATCTTAGGCCAATAATACCCTGCTCGAATCAATGTTTTTACCAGCGACCTTCCTCCTGCGTGATTTCCACAATGTCTTTCATGTATTTCCCTCATTACGTATTTTGTTTGGGAAGGTCCAAGACACCTTGCTAATGGTCCACCGAACATCTTTCGATAAAGGTTTCCTTGATATAAATAGTAGCGAGCAGCCTTTTTACGGAGCGCGTGTGCCTTCCTTTTGTCATCAGGTACGATTCCGTACTGCAGAAAAGCAACAATCTCGTTTCTCCAATCCCATGTTAAATTATTAAAATTTACCTCATTCTTATCAGGCTCGAGAATGGAATGAATAAATGTACAACTGAAGCATTTGCATCTTTTGCCAC
>NW_017672212.1:186953-204654 GCF_001879085.1 Nicotiana attenuata
GCAAGATAGATGAGTAACTTCTCTCCTACCTTTGGTTTCGCCAACAACGGTGGATTTGACAAATATACTTTTAGATGCTTAAGTGCTTGCTGACAATCTTCATTCCATTCAAAATGAACCTGTTTCTTTAAAGCTGAGAAAAATTTGAAGCATTTTTCTGAAGACTTGGAAATGAATCTACCCAGAGCTGCAATTCTCCCAGTTAGTCTTTGAACTTCTTTTTTACTCGTAAGTACATCAGGGATTTCCTCTATTGCTTTGATCTGTGAAGGATTTACCTCAATACCACGGTTAGAAACAAGAAAACCTAAAAATTTTCCTGATGCCACACCAAATGCATATTTTTCTGGATTCAACTTCATATTATATTTTCGTAAAATTTTAAACGTATCAGATAGGTGCGATATATGATCTTCTGAATGTTGAGTTTTAACTAGCATATCATCTATATATACTTCCATGGTTTTACCTAAATATTCTTGAAACATTTGAGTGACCAACCTTTGATACGTTGCACCTGCATTCTTAAGACCGAAGGGCATTACCTTGTAACAGTAAGTCCCCCCTGTCTGTTATAAAAGAAGTTTTTTCTTCATCACCTGGATCCATCTTGATTTGATTATAGCCTGAATATGCATCTAAAAAACTTAATAGCTCATGGCCTGCAGTAGCATCAATTAACTGGTCTATGTGTGGTAAAGGAAAGGAATCTTTTGGACAGGCTTTATTAAGGTCTGTGTAATCTACACAGACTCGCCACTTACCGTTCTTCTTAGGAACCACAATAGTATTAGCTAACCAGTTAGGATATTTTACCTCACGAATTGAACCAATTTTTAGTAACTTTTGAACTTCCTCTTGAATCACCTTATTTTTGAAAGTTCCTTGCTTTCTTTTCTTTTGCTTGACGGGAGGATATGATGGATCTTCATTCAACTTATGAGTCATGACTTCCGGTGGTATCCCTGTCATGTCAGAATGGGACCAAGCAAAACAGTCCGCGTTAGCTTTTAAAAATTCAATCAATTTACGTTTTACCTCCGGGCTAAGATTAGCGCCTATGTACACTTTTCTCTCGGGCCAATGTATAAATAACACCACGGCCTATAGCTCTTCTATCGTTGTTTTGATGTTCTCATTCTCCTCCGGTTCTTGAATGGTATCAGGCCTTGAATCCAGATCTGTTTGCTTTTGCTCAGGTGAGGTTGTTTCCGTGTTACCCTCACTTAAATTCTGTAATTGCTATTTGTCTTCACCTTTAACAGTTGAATCTGCAATGGAAATGCTTGTTGATCGCCTCTGATTTGGCATATTCCCCATGGAGGTGGGAATTTAATAACTTGATGTAAAGTTGAAGGAATAGCTTCTATGTCATGAATCCATGGCCTCCCAAGAATCATATTGTAAGCCATTTCCATATCTACCACTTGAAATTTGGTATCTTTAACGACGCCTTCTGCGAATGTGGTAAGTATGGCCTCCCCTTTTGTTACAACACTAGAGTTATCAAATCCCGACAAAGTATGCGCCTTTGGGATTAACTTATCCTCCGCTTGCATCTCGCGCAATACCCGTATTAAAATAATATTTACAGAACTACCTGGATCAACCAAAACTCGTTTCACGTTAGTATTATGTACAAGTAAAGATATTACCAGTGTGTCGTTATGCGGAGTTATGAGTCCCTCGGCGTCTGCGTTGTTAAATATAACATTCTCCTCTTCCAGTACATGTCGACGCCTCTTCCCGTGAGTAATTGTCACTTTTGAAACCTTTTTATATGATACATCATTGATCTCTTCACCTCCACTTATAACGTTGACAGTTCTCTTGGGCGAAGGTGGTTTTGGTGGCTCTTGCCTATTTTTCATATAGGCTTGCTTACCTTTCTCACTAAATAACTCGGTGAGATACCCTTGTTTCAATAGATGATCCACTTCACTTTGTAAGAATCTACATTCTGAAGTCTTATGCCCGTGATCATTGTGGAATTCGCACCAATGATCTGGATTGCGCCTATTTGGATTTGACCGCATCTCTTTTGGCCACCGTACCTTGTCTCCCATGCTCCTCAAAACAGCTACGAGCTCGGAGGTAGTGACATTGAAATTATATCCACCGAATCTCGCTTTAAAACCTCTGTCATCATCTCGTGACTCTTGTCTGTTTCGGTCATTTCTGAACCTTGATGAAGAACCAGATTCCCTGTTCCTCGATTTTTGATCATATCGTTGATTATCCTCCTTTGACCGTGAGTCTTTTCCTGCAGGTCCCATATATGGATCGTATCTGTTTTTACCTGATCTTTTTTCGGTTTCTGACCTCCTGGAATTGCTCCTTTCTTCATGATGAAACTNAAAGAGGAGCAGCTACTTGGTTTTCCAAGGTTGTGGCGAGTTATTACTCCACATCCACTCCTTTGATTACAGGGGGGAATTCCAGGGATTTGCTCGACGTCCTCATTTTTGTTCCTTAAGCTGTTTCTGCAAAGTTAGTACTAAATTTTGCAAATGAGAATTATTTGAATTACCTGGTTCTCCTTCCTGTGGTTCACTGGGGGTTCCTCCATTTCCAGAATTAACAAGGCCAGAACGAGGATTCTCCAATGTATTGTTATTAGGCGTAGGTGTGGGTGGTGCAACAGGTGATCGACTAACTAGAGCTTGAAGAGCTTTGCTAACCCGTGCATCAATTACTTTTTGTAAAGCGTCCTCTGCTCCTTCAAAATATTCAGATTGCTCTTGTTCAACAGCACGAGATTCAGGAGTAGGAGTGCCTTCACGAGATTGACGTGGTGAATTTTGAGGGGAAGGAACCACGTTAATGTTTTGTAAATCACCTTGATTTTGATGGATTTGATTTTCATGGTTTCCCAAGGTATTTTCACTGTTATTTTTGTTGTTGTTGTTTGACATGATGATAACAACAGATAAAATGTAACTTAAAAAGAATAGATTATCAGATTTCCGGCAACGGAACCAATTTGTTTAACCAAAAAACTGAATATTTGGTTAAAGCTAAAATTTAAGAGAGAAATCGGGTTACTGATAATCAAGAAATGAGAGACTTTGAGAACAATAAAGCAATGAATAAGTATATATTTCAGTATAATCGCAATGATATTTCGTGTTCTACAGATGTTGAGACCTTCTCCTTTTATAGTTAATTCTAAGAGAAAGTGTAATGCCTTTGTCTTAATGAGGCAATTACGAGCAATAAATGACATTAAAAGAAACGTTATTCAATCATTCCTATTAAATACAAATTCTCTAACGTATTTGGCATTTAATGCTGAATTTGGACTCTTTTACGCTATCAAATTCATGTCTTCAATTCCTTCTGATCTTCGAGCTTTAAATGACTCGAACAGGTACGAGTCTCATTTCATTTGAATAATAGCTCGTGCCTTTAAGTATTTTTTTCTCCCGCATCTGTTGTTGCTCGTGCCTTCTAACTGATTACCACGCTTTGATTATTTGACCGGTCCACGTGTCATGACACGTCATCTTCAATATTTAAATTCAGTTTTTTCCCAATACACCTTCATTTATCATAATTTTACACCTACGGACCGTTGCTTTTGTAAGACGATGTAAGATGTGACCAAACCATCTCAAGTGACCTTCACAAATATTTTGTAAAAAAATCTTTCACAAATAGATGGAATTTATTATTTTAAAAAAGTGATATTACATTAGTTCCATTTAGTTCTGGAGATATGTCAAATGACTGAGAACAAAAAATCCCAAGTAGATCTCGGTCCAATGGAGTAGTTATTAATTGGCAGAATACATAGTTTATCCCCGGAACTATGGACCAAATCCCCGTGACACACCTTCTCAGAACGAAATTTACCTTACACATTCAACCTTTCTCGAGTGTGTCTAATACACACCTCTTTAGTGTTTGACCACTTTTTTCTCAGCAAGTGTAGTCACACACTAATAATAATGTGACACGTGTGGTTAAACCTTTTATAAAAAATAAAAAATACTTGAAATTATAATTATTTACTAATTGCCAAAATAATCTTCCATCTTCTTCGTCTTCCCCAAGCTATACCACCATGGCTGCCAACTCTCCAAACCGAAACACCGATGCAAAGGAAAAAAAAATACCAGTACCTCATCCTACCACATTTAAGACCCACCACCCCAACCGCATAGATTCCCCGCTAATTTTCATTTTCTTTGCCAATTTCAACACCCCAACAGTTTAAATTCACTATTACTTTCTATTTTTTTGCCCCGTTCAACATTCCACCCATTTAATTATAAAACTCAGATTTGTCTGTGCTATAATTTTGAAAACTGGTGGTGTCTCTTCCAGTTCATGAGATCATAGACAAGGTCTTCGTCATCGCCATATATAAATAAGACTTCAGGAATGCATATCAAAGTTGTTAGAGAGAAAGAACCGATTGGTATTAATCTATATCTAGTTTATCAAAACTGGAAAAAGAGCAGTCATTCTGGGATTACATCACCTTCCTTATTATTTCAAGAAGCTAATCAAAATCTAAATCTGAAAAACACCCAATCTCAAAAACAATTGTCAATTTGGAGATTTGAATCGCGAGTCATAACCAAAATATATTGGTGTTCAAATATGGAAACTCTGGTTCTTTGTATTTTCTCGTTCCCCTTTAGATCTTGGGGGAAAAATCTGGTGGGGAGTTTGTGGTGTTGTGATGGAAGAACCTGGAAAAGAATTGACGAAATCTTTTTAGAAAATAAAAAAATGAAAAATGAAAAATCTGCACAAATAGTTTCCAGATGACGCTTTAGATACAACATTTTAACTCTTCACTCGCCTCTTATGCGTGTAAATCACGAGTGTAAAAGTAGTGTGTATTAGATACACTCTGGAAAGGTTGAGTGTGTAAGGTGATTTTTGTTCCCAAAAGGTGTATCACAGGGATTTGGTCCATAGTTCCGGGGGTAAACTATGTATTCTGCCTAGTTATCTTTTGGTTTTCCT
The DNA here is from genome assembly GCF_001879085.1 of Nicotiana attenuata. Lineage (NCBI taxonomy): Eukaryota > Viridiplantae > Streptophyta > Magnoliopsida > Solanales > Solanaceae > Nicotiana > Nicotiana attenuata. The sequence continues at coordinate 191,934 of NW_017672212.1, forward strand.
GTCGTCCTATGTCAAGACAATTTAGCTCTCTTGAGACCTTTTACATGCAATGGGTATAGTTAGTTTCAGTGCCTAGAACACTTGTTGCTTTACAGGAGAATATCAATACAACACACTATTTTTTGTTCATTTCTCTCAGGCTTGTCGCTTAGTTTCTCCATTATCCCTGAGCTGCCATTGAAGCTCTCGAGGTGTGTTCTATGCTTCTGCTCTTCAGATACCAACATGATCATGTCAAGAACCCTCAAGCCAACTCCAAGAATCCATTTTCGAAGAGTAGGATCAATGGAAGCATATGTGATACTCGCTTCATGTTCGTTATCTGTGTTATATAATAGCAGGAAAGCATTAAAATCTTGCAATCATCAGTAATAGGATCATATCCTTTTTTCCTCATGAAATAGTAAAACTAGCAAGTTGGTCAATCCCCAGAGTGGAAGGAATTTGCTTGAGTTCTAATGTAAAATCTTGGTCATTCACCACCAAAACCAAAGCCATTGCAAGAACCAACATGCTATCATAGGTGATGGCTGTCTTGATTTCGATTTCATTCTCCATTGGCAACCTGTGTAGAAAGCTTGGATCTTGAAAAAGGTTTGGGCAGGATCAATTGCGAGGCTGTTTATGGCTCAGAGGAGAAGGAAGCTCACTATTTTGTCTAACTAGGATTGAAGATTCTCTATCTATAAGCATAGCATGTTGGACTAACATACTTTCACCAATTAATCACAGTAACAGGCTGTAATGTCTATTATCTATGAAATAAGGAATATGTCTCAATTGTTCCAGCCAAAAATACGATAAGAGAACTAAGCACAATTGTCTCTGACATGCTAAAACATTGCAAAGCTAAAAATTTGTTTACAACAATTCAAAGGATCAACTCAATTGAGATGTGAACAATCAACTATCGGAACCAGTTTCTCCTAACGGTGCTATAGTGCTGTCCTTTGTATACTACATAGTATACAAACCACAAATGCAAGTCTACTTTAAACATTCTCCTTCTATGATAGTGATCTTTCTTGAAAGAGTATCCATTTTATAACATCATAATTAAAGAGTAATACTCTTGGAAACAAAATATATTGTTGAGATCCAGGCCTCAGTGACTCTGTCCACAGTTCTCTAACAATCAATTCCATAGACGCAGACATATCCCTGTGCACGGTATAGAACAAGTGTCAAATGGTATTATGTGGACAGATAAATGCATATGCTAACCTGTACCCTGAACGCCTGTAGACTACTAGACTACATGTTGCAACTTCAAAAGAACAAATATGAAAACCAGCAACAATAAAAGCAACGGATTTGGCGAAAGGTATAGCCTTTATAATACTGCTGAAACTGTTATTTATCAGAGTTGCAACCACAGCTTTGCTATGCAAATATAATAGAGTGGCTTTTGAACAATTTACAGGAAAAACAAGACAATCAGTGACAAACCATCCTATCATAGCAAATAAATGAACCAGAAAATAACAACATATTTATGCATCAAGCGTTTGTCAAAAGAGCTTCTTCGAGATTTAGTTATCTTATAGTATTAGATAGAAAATATGTTGAACTATTAACTAGGAGGTATCTGCTTCTTAAGATATAGTTCTAGCCAGTATTGACCTTTAGTCTTTGTAATCATAGATTCTGAGAATTACATAATCAAGCAGGGAGTAACATAAAGTTTTTTAATATTTAGAACGGCTAGATAAGACTTCTACCATCAGATTTCCTAAAAACAGTATGCACAAAAGCGGCCACAATCTACATTAGTTCATTGGGAGGTTACTCATGATTCAAAAAAAAATCAAAAGGACTGGAAACTATTCTTTACAAGACAATGTATGCCCAAAATGTAACTATTTTTCTCTTAAAGCACCAGCATTATATGATGCTGGATTAATGCAAGCGACAAATCCAAGTGTTTTCCTTCAAGTAATACAGTATATCTTCTTTAGGACTGAAGAATTACCATCACAAAACTCCAAGTACGATTAAATTACAAGTCATACAATTGTAGGATTATTGAACCAAATATGAGGACCTAATTAAAAAAAATAGAAAATAAAAATGAATAAGAAATCATGAAAATCTGATGTATTACCTGAGTACAACATCATCTCAAAATATTGCATCAAGGCCAAACGTAGGAGAGACAAGAGTCTCCATGAAAGTTCTAGTTCTTGCAAACGTAGCTATTATTCCATCAACATTCAAATCTCTCCACTGTTCCTCTTTCTTATTGTAGACAATCAACTTCTCTTCTGCAGCCACATCCAATACAATATCATCATCATTCATCAAACGCAAAGGGGTGAAACCTGAAACTTGGCTTGTAACACTGAATTTGGTCCAAGACTCCGCAACTCCATATTCTTTCATAATCCAAGCATCAATTTTGTGTTTTTTAGCCAAGATACGAAGACACCCTCCAAGACCCACCAAATCGTAAAACCAAGGACATTTGCCATCAGTAGTGGTAGGTACTGGCACCTCGAAGAATTTCTCATCGCTTAAATCAAAAGCAACAATTGCAGATGCAAAAGATTTGCCAGCCAACCAATGGAAAGCCCCATTTACCAAAACCGGAAAACCGTGAATAGGAATTGCACCACCATTACATAAGCTCTCAAGTCGCCTCCATAAACCCATTCTCATAGAGAAGACATCCACAAAAGTACAGGAAATATCATCCTTATAATAAGAAAGAGTAACCACCTTATAATCATCACTAGCAGAATCATAGCCTAGACTATACGTGCTAGAGGTACCAGACTTAGGAAGAGCCAGAGGAGAGTTTGGAATTCTACAATACTCTAAAGTAGTGGGGTTGATTAAAAATAAAATATCTTCCTCATTCAGTACCAAGACCAGGCCATTACATGAGCCAACAACTCTTTCCCAGTTGTCTGAGAGCCCCTCAAAGTTAAGTCTCCTAGAAATGGCATCGATTCCATTTTGGGGGTCGTGGTTAAAAGTGTTAACGTGAAGAGCCAGAGAAGTAGGGATACAAATGAGTTTTACTTCTTGATCATGTTTGTGAAAATTGAGGTGAGCTTTGACGAAATGCGGGTATGAGAGAAGAGAGCACCACTGCTTTGATACGCACCTGAATTGGCCGAGTAACTTAGCCGGAAGCCGGGTAAGTATGTCGAATATGATTTCTTGGGGTAGTTTTTCAGCATTGCTCATCCCCATGGTTGGTGATTTGGAATTGGACTGTGGTATTTGAGGAGATCCGATAGAGGTGAGAAGGTGGTGTTATTGGTTCTTTCCAATGGCGGTCAAAGGGTGGAACAGTGGCGGCGCTACAAGGGTGAAGCCGAGCTTAGTTGCTACTGCTTTTTGTTCCTATGGTGCTAGGTTTGGCTTTTTCTCGACAACTTTTGGAGAAAATGAAAATAAGAAATTTTAGCGTTTGTCTGGAATTTTTTTCAGCACTAGTGCTCATCGCCATTGTTGGAACGGAGAGCTGTCTTAAGAGCGAGCGTATTTGCCTGACTAGGGTTTTTTCTCGAATCTGTACAGGCACGACAATTTTTTGGTAAAAATGAAAGAATTTTAGCGTGGGGGGGGGGGGGTGTTTTTTTTTTTTTTTTTTTTTTTTTTGTTTTTTTGTGTGTGTGTGTGTATGTGTGGGGAGAAAATGAAGAGTATTTGGTTTAGTAGTGCAATTGGATTGGCTACTTGATCTTTCACTTTAACAGCTAGATATTTGAAAGTTGAAGTTGTATTTAGATAAAAAAATTTACTCCAAAAAGTTAAATTATTTTACTGGAAATCACTTTTTCACCTAAACAAATCTTTTTGTGTTCGTTAATTCTGAATATCAGTATTTGAATTATTTTTAAACTAAATTTTTTTTGTTTGAGGAGTATTGCAAGTTAATCATGTTTTCACTCACATATTTTAAATTTTTCTTCCAAAAAATTTATTTATGTCTACAATGACATGTTATATGTAGAAATTATTATGGCTCATGAACGTTTCTTATTCCACTTTTCTATTCCGCATAAAGTATATATAGATTTTTGCATAACGTAATAAGAGTATATTATTTAATACTATAAACCAAATACTACTACATTAGCTTGGTAAGATTTATTTTTCATAGGGAAAAAGGTTAAATTTACCTTATACTATGCAAAAAGATCACTTTGTTAATGGTTGGTCTATCGAATTCTTGTTGTTGCGGGTATATTTATCGTTATTGACTAACAGAGGTGACAATAGCATGGTTTGCTAACACGAATCTAAAATTTAATAACGGAAAAAGGTCAAATTAATTATGCTTGAACTATGAGAAATGATCTAAATATACTGTATGTGGCTTAAAAGTTAACTTTCCCTTTTTAGCCATCTTAAACACTCCACCTATTTTAATCTTTTTAATTGACGAAGAACAATGACAATCAAGAGAGACGGCAACAGTGGGACAATATTCTCCTGCAAAAGGTAAGTCGTTTCTTCACCAGAATACAACAAAATTACAAAATCAAGCATATATATAATCAATAAACAATTTTAGACCAAAATATATATCAACTATAGGATAAGAGAATCTGAACAATGGACAGGGACAATAGTGTCTAAAGGATTGTGTTTTGATAGCTGAGAGTAGGGTTGTTCATAAAAACCTGAAAAATTGAACCAAACTGAAAACCAAACCAAACCGACCAAAAAAATCGATACTTTTTTGTTTGGTTTGGTTTTGATTTTGAATTTTAAAAATCGATCAAATTTGGTTTGGTTTGATTTTGGTTTTAATCAAAAAATAACCAAAAAAACCGAACCAAACCGCCTATAGGAGTAGCTATTTCAAATTTATGATTACACCTATATATATGTATATTTTTATACAAAGTTTCAAAATTTTTATGGTGGATGTTAATCGTTTGCACTTTTAGGAGAATTCTTTACCTTTATATTCGAGTTTGATTAGTAGTTTTCTTTTGTGAAGTGTAAGAATCAATTTCATGTTAAAAAAAATATATTTTTATTTGAGTCCTTAAATTATTCATCACTATTTGATTCAATCATCATCAATATATTTTAGTAAATAATAGATTTTTCAAAGGGCTATTGATTTGACAGTGTTGCGTTGAAAATGTGGTTGCCGGAATATGTGTTTGGTCGTGTATGTCTTATATTTAAGAAAAAACGACAAATAACCGAAAAACCGAAAAACCGACAAAAACCGACATAAATCGAATCCAGAAAAAAATTGACTTAATTGGTTTGGTTTGATTTTAATATTTAAAAAACAGACTTACTTGGTTTGGTTTCTTTTTAGGGAAAAACCGATCCAAACTGAATAATGAACACCCCAAGCTGAGAGGGTCGTTATATCAGAACATCTAAGTGGAGAGGAGATGAGGCAAGGGTACAACTACTACACCTTAGCCCACAAATAAAGTTGGCTTGGGCGGTATGAATCCTTACTCTTTTTTTTCTTTAAACTCAACTCATATTATCATTGTGCCAAAATAAAATAAGAGTAGAAGTAAAAATACATTTTTTATATATATAATTTAATAATAGTAATAAATAATATTTTCAAACCTCTCTATAATAGCTTCATTTGTTTCGATATTTTTGGACTTTTATAGTGATTGGTTGTTATACACCGATAATAACATTTGATGTTTAAATATTTTTTGGTTGTTACAGGCAAAAATTATTATTTTTTCCTTTTTTAATGTTACATTTAAAAGATGGAAAAAAATTAAATTTAAATCTCAAAAAATATTCATATTTTACTAATTAAATATTCTTCTTAGCCTTAGAACGTCTTAGCATATTCTTCTTAGCCTTAGAATGTCTTTTTTTTTTTTTTTTAATTTCCCATAGAAGAAAACAAAAAAGGCTGCGGTTATAAGTGCAATTATTAAGTCAAATTAATGTCAGCCTTTCTTTGTTTTAATATCTGAAAGAGATTATATACTATATCACACCAGCATATACCAAAAGGTTATGCTGGATATGTTTTTATAATTTTCCTATTCATACTCAATACACTTATTATAGAGTAGCATATAGGAAAACTTTTCGTTGCCATCCGTTTTGTAAAAATTGTACGGGTGGGCGCCCCTTTTAACCTGTAGCCGTTTTGTCTTTCCGTTTGTATTCGTACCCACTTTTTAAAAAATTTCAGCTTCCCTTTCTCCTCCCCTTCTCCTCTTCTTCTTCTTCTTCTTCTTCAATACCACAGTTCTTGCTCTTCACTGTAGTTAGTGTTTGAGATAAGCCTTTACAAATAGAATATGAGATTGGAACTTGCTAGTTTCATGCTTTGCGGTAACTGAAGAAGATAGATTTTCTGGATTTAGCTTTGCACTATATGTAATCGTCAGATTTTCATTGATCATTCTAACAAATTTTAACGGGAAATAATATGTAGCTACTTAAACATTATATTTCAAGACTATCCGCCAAATATTGCTAGATATATCCATGTAATTCCTTTGATGAATGTACAAGAAACAGTACAAGAAACAAAGACAAAAACTTCAACTTTAGAGCATCCGTTTTGCTTCCAGGAAAGGGTCAAATACAGAATCAAGCTGCATGGGGAAAAAAACAGCATAAATTATTGTGCAGTAGGGTGCCATTACTTTCAAATACTATAATTTTATGTTAGGGTCGCCATCATTTAATCAGTTAACTTGAGAACCACCACAAAAAACAAAAAAAAAAAATGAAAAGAAAATAGAAAAAATAAAACCCTTTTAATGCTCAAATTGAACATCCAATTACAAGATTAATAAAGGCAAGCTCATCCGTATTGAACATCTAATTGCTAGGATTTGAATTATTTTGAGAATTCAATGCCTGATATATATCAAACAGATGGATAATCAGACATATTTCTTTTAAATTTTCTATGTTATTTTTATAATAACATCAAACACAATGTAATATGAGTTAGTTTTATAAATAATAAACTAATTTGTGACATTTTTTTAAAAGAGAACTAAAATAATTTTTGAAAATAAATTTGGCCAAAAAGACGAAAAAGTCAAGTAGACATGACAATCAGCTAAAATGCTATGAAAGTGTTTCAAATTGTAAGTTCAATGATCATTTTAATAATATCACTTACAATCTACATACATTTCAATTATAAGGTTACACGTGTTATTGTTAATTTCAAACCAAAAATACCGTTTTCCAACCTTTACAGCAAGCATGTCACGACCCGAATTTCCCATCGTCGGAACCGTGATGGCGCCTAACATTATACTCTTTAAGCTAGCCAACGTTATAAATTATTTCGTCTTTTCCTTTTATCTTTTAACAATTTACAAGTTATCCTAAGTAAATCAGCGGAATAAAATGAAAGAACAGAATTTAACAAGTTATCTTAATACAACTGCGAAACCATAATAAAACTCCACCCAGAACTGGTGTCACAATTTCACGGACCATCTACGAATACTACACATAATACTCTAAACAAACAAATACACCCATCTGCTTCGGAAATAGATAAAACAGAAAAGGAAAACAGGATAGAAGGGGACGCCAAGGCCTGCGGACGCCTGCAGGACTACCTCGGGTCTCCACTGGACTGAAGGTAGCAACCTCGAACTACGGTCCGCCACTAGCTCCGTAATCTGCACAAGAAGTGCAGAGTGTAGTATTTGTACAACCGACCCCATGTACTGGTAAGTGCCGAGCCTAACCTCGACGAAGTAGTGACGAGGCTACGGCGGGGCATAACAATATATATATAACCTGCAGCAGTCTATAATAACAGAACAGAGGTATAGAATAAAAAATAACCGGGACTTGCATTACAGAAACACAGGACTCAACCATTCTACTAGTATCCAGCTATAACCGATCCTTAGGGGGTTTTCAATATCTCAGTAATAGACTTCAACAGAAATAAATGCCAAAACCATAACTGATGCGGCGTGCATTCCGATCCCACCATATAAACAATAACAATATCGATATTCCAACAATAACAATATCTATATTCTCCCTTATTCCTCCTTGTTGCGGCGCGCAACCATATCCCACCTGTCCTCCCTTATTACTCCTCAACACATATCACCCTTATTCCTTCTGTTGCGGCGTGCATCCCGATCCCACTTGTCCACCCTTATTACTCCTTGTTGCGGCGTGCAACCCGATCTCACCAGACAATCACAATTCTCCCTTATTCCTCATGTTGCGGCGCGCAACCCGATCCCAACATATGTATATATCAACACCAATCACAAAGAATGAATACAAGGTGTTTCACAAGTTAACTCAATTTTCACAATTCTTATGCTTCAACTACACAATAGAATATCACTGCGATTATGAAACTTCACTCATGAAAACAAATCAGCGAGACCAACCAACGTGCACCATAAGGCACCAATGAATCCATATAAGCCAACGGAGTAATAAAATAAAGCTACGAAACCAATAATACCTCAACGAGAATATCAACAATTAACATGAAACAATTAAATAATTCAATAAAGAGAACAACAGTTAACAAGAAGCAATTGGACATGGAACATTAGTGATCAAGTAGCAATTAAGGCATGGAAACATTTATGATCAAGTAGCAATTAAAGCATGCAAACATTTATGATCAAATAGCAATTAAGGCATGGAAACAGTTTAAGCAGGTAGCAAATAAGACAAGAAATAGTTAACAGGAAACGGGGAAGGGAACAAACTAAAAGAATGAAAATTTGGAGGCGCATAGGTACTCGTCACCACACCTATACGCCACGCACATGAAATTTCACTTAGCACATACGTCGGGGATTCCTATTCCCTCAAGTCAAGGTTAGACCAAATACTTACCTCAAGCCAACGGACAATTCAACACTCAACCGCCGCTTTACCTCTCGATTCCACCACCAATACACTCGTATCTAGCCATAATTAATTTAATAACATCAATAAATGCTAATTAAACCAATTCTAATGCATGAATATGAATTTCCCAATGTTTTTCCTAAAAAGTCAAAACCCGACCCCGGGCCCGCTTAGTCAAAATTCGATGTTCGGACCAAAACCCGATTACCCATTCACCCCCGAGCCCGGATATGCAATTGGTTTTGGAATCCGACCTAAATTTGAGGTCTAATTCCCCAAATTTCAAAATTCCCAAATTCCACTCAAGAACACCCAATTTCCCCATGAAAAACTCTAGATTTTGAAATGAAATCACGTAAAAAGATGAATTAGATTGAAGAAGAGGAGTTAGAAATCACTTACCTATGATTTGAAGAAGTTTGAGCCTTTGAAAAATCGCCTAAGTATGTTTAGGGTTTGAGAGAAGTGGAAAATGATGAAAAATCCCGTCTGAAATCTCACTTAACAGGTACAATTATCGCAATTGTGATCAGGGGTTCGCAATTGCGAACCCTATAAATTTCTGCTCCCTTCGCATTTGCGACAAATACGTCGCATTCGCGACTACTGTGACCTTAGCATTTCCGGTCAGAGTGTCCCATTTGCGAGGATGGCCTGCCCAGGCCTGGTTCGCATTTGCGACAGAATTGTCACATTTCCCAGGCCTGCTCAATTCTCAAATGCGAAGCCTGATCTCGCAATTGCGAGATCAGAGGCCTGTGCAAAAATACCAGATGCACAACTGAGTTTCCTAAGTTCTAATCACTCCGTGGCCTCTCCAAAACTCACTCGAGCCCTCGGGGCTCCAAACCAAACATGCACACAAGTCTAAAAACATCATACGGACTTGTTCGTGCGATTCAAATCGCCAAAATAACATTTCAAACAACGAATTTAACACCAAAACTCATGAATTTCACAAGATAGTTCAAATTTCTATTTTCTCAACCAAGGGTTCGATTTATACCAAATCAACTCCGATTCTTACCAAATTTCACTGATATGACATAAATATTATATTAAGCATGGGCTCCGGAACCAAAATACGGGCCCGATACCATCAATTTTTTACACCATTTCATTTCCAAAAATCCGTATATTTTCCAGCAAACAATTTTCTTTAAAAATTCTTTTCTCGGACTAGGGACCTCAGAATTCGATTCCGGGCATACGCCCAAGTCCCATATTTTACTACGGGCCCTACGGGACCGTCAAATCACGGGTCCGGGTCCGTTTACCACAAATGTTGACCGAAGTAAACTTTAATCAATTTTAAAGGCCAAATTCAATAGTTTTCTTAAATTTCACATAAAAGCTTCCCGGAAACGCGCCCGGACTGCACATGCAAATCGAGGTGAGACAAAAGGAAGTTTATAAGGCCTCGGAACACAGATTTGACTTCTAAAACAAGAGATGGCCTTTTGGGTCATCACATTCTCCACCTCACCATTGGCCCTCGAACGGACATAAAAAAGTACCTGAGTTGGTGAAAAGATGGGGATATCGGCTCCGCTTATCGGACTCGGACTCCCAAGTAGCTCCCTCAACAGGCTGACCTCTCCACTGAACACGAACTGACGGATAACTCTTTGATCTCAACTGACGAACCTGCCGGTCTAGAATAGCTACCGGCTCCTCCTCATAGGTCAAGTCGTCCAACTGGACAGTGCTGAAGTCTAACACGTGGGATGGATCGCTGTGATACTTCCGAAGCATGGATACATGAAACACTGGATGCACAGCTGATAAACTCGGCGGCAACGCAAGTCTGTAAGCCACCTCTCCCACTCGATCAAGAATCTCAAAAGGCCATATGAACCTAGGGCTTAGCTTGCCCCTCTTTCCAAATCTCATCACGCCCTTCATGGGCGACACTCGAAGCAATACTCGCTCTCCGACCATGAATGCCACATCACGAACCTTACGGTCGGCGTAACTCTTTTGCCTGGACTGAGCTGTACGGAGCCTATCCTGAATGATCTTAACCTTGTCCGAGGCATCCTGTACCAAATCTGTACCTAACAATCGAGCCTCCCCCGGCTCAAACCACCCAACTGGCGATCGACACCGTCTACCATATAATGCCTCATAAGGAGCCATCTGGATGCTCGACTGATAGCTGTTGTTGTAGGAAAACTCCGCTAATGGCAAGAATTGATCCCACGAACCTCTAAAGTCAATAACACATGCTCGGAGCATATCCTCCAAAATCAGAATAGTACGCTCAGACTGTCCGTCCGTCTGAGGATGAAATGTTATGCTCAACTCGACTTGTGTACCAAACTCATGCTGAACTGCCCTCCATAAATGCGAGGCAAACTGCGTACCTCGGTCAGAAATAATAGACACAGGCACACCATGAAGACGAACAATCTTCCGGATATAGATCTCAGCTAACCTCTCTGAAGAATAGGAGACTACCACAGGAATAAAATGTGCTGACTTGGTCAGCCTATCAATAATAACCCATACCGCATCGAACTTCCTCTGAGTCTGTGGGAGTCCAACAACGAAGTCCATGGTGATACGCTCCCACTTCCACTCAGGAATCTCAATCTTCTGGAACAAACCACCCGGTCTCTGATGCTCGTACTTTACCTGCTGACAATTCAAACACCGAGCTACATACGCAACAATGTCCTTCTCCATCCTCCTCCACCAATAGTGCTACCGTAAATCCTGATACATCTTAGCGGCGCCCGGATGAATAGAATACCGCGAACTATAGTCCTCCTCTAGAATCAACTCACGAAGTCCATCCAAATTAGGCACACAAACTCGACCCTGCATCCTCAAAACTCCATCATCTCCAACTGTAACCTGCTTGGCACCATCGTGCCGCGCTGCGTCCCTAAGGACTAGCAAATGAGGATCATCATACTGCCGATCCCTGATACGCTCAAATAGTGAAGACCGAGTGACTGTACAAGATAGAACACGGCTGGGCTCAGAAACATCCAACCTCACGAATTGATTGGCTAACGCCTGAACATACAAAAGAAGCGGCCTCTCACCGACCGGAATATACGCAAGGCTGCCCATACTGGCTGACTTCCTACTAAAAGCATCGGCCACCACATTGGCCTTCCCCGGGTGATACAAGATGGTGATATCATAGTCTTTCAGTAGCTCCAACCACCTTCTCTGCCTCATATTGAGCTCCTTCTGCTTGAACAAATACTGCAAACTCTTATGATCCGTGAACACCTCACATGACACGCCATATAAATAATGCCTCCAGATCTTCAGTGCGTGAACAATGGCTGCTAGCTCCAAATCAAGAACTGGATAATTCTTCTCATGAATCTTCAACTGCCGCGAGGCATATGCAATAACCTTGCCATTCTGCATCAACATCGCACCAAGTCCAATACGAGATGCGTCACAATATACTGTAAATGGCCCTGAACCTGTGTGCAAAACCAACACCAGCGCCGTAGTCAAAGCTGTCTTGAGCTTCTGAAAGCTCGCTTCACACTTGTCCGACCACCTAAACTGGGCACCCTTCTGGGTCAACCTGGTCATCGGGGCTGCTATAGATGAAAACCCTTTCACGAACCGGCGGTAATAACCCGCCAAACCCAAGAAACTTCGAATCTCTGTAGCTGATGTGGGTCTAGGCCAGTTCTTGACTGCCTCTATCTTCTTCGGATCCACCTGAATACCTTCTGCTGATACGACATGGCCCAAGAATGCAACTGAACTCAACCAAAACTCATATTCCGAAAATTGTGTACAACTGACTGTCTCTCAGAGTCTGAAGAACGACTCGAAGATGCTGCTCGTGCTCCTCTCGGCTGCGGGAGTTAGATAAAAACTATCAATCAATAAGACAACTCACGAAGGTAATCTA
>NW_017672212.1:208648-209499 GCF_001879085.1 Nicotiana attenuata
TACTCGTCACCACACCTATACGCCACGCACATGAAATTTCACTTAGCACATACGTCGGGGATTCCTATTCCCTCAAGTCAAGGTTAGACCAAACACTTACCTCAAGCCAACGGACAATTCAACACTAGAACACCTAATTTCCCCAAAAAAACCCTAGATTTTGAAGTGAAATCATGTAAAAAGATGAATTAGATTGAAGAAGATGAGTTAGAAATCACTTACCTATGATTTGAAGAAGTTTGAGCCTTTGAAAAATCGCCTAAGGATGTTTAGGGTTTGATATAAGTGGAAAATGATGAAAATTCCATCTGAAATCTCACTTAACAGGTGCAGTGATCGCAATTGCGAACCCTATAAATTTCTGCTCCCTTCGCATTTGCTACAAATACGCCGCATTCGCTACTACTGTGACCTTCGCATTTCCGACCAGAGTGTCGCATTTGCGAGGATGGCCTGCCCAGGCCTGGTTCGCATTTGCGACACAAGTGTTGCATTTCCCAGGCCTACTCAATTCGCAATTGCGAAGCCTGATCTCGCAATTGCGAGATCAGAGGCCTGTGCAAAAATACAGATGCACAGCTGAGTTTCCTAAGTTCTAATCACTCCGTGGCCTTTTCAAAACTCACCCGAGCCCTCGGGGCTCCAAACCAAACATGCACACAAGTCTAATAACATCATACGAACTTGTTAGTGCGACCAAATCGCCAAAATAACATCTCAAGCAACGATTTAACACCAAAACTCATGAATTTCACAAGATAGTTCAAATTTCATTTTCTCAACCAAGGGTCCGATTTATACCAAATCAACTCCGATTCTTACCAAATTTCACAGATATGACGTAAATATTA